>NW_027185764.1:48800165-48816286 GCF_028583685.1 Petaurus breviceps papuanus | reverse complement strand
TCTTTCTTTCTTTCTTTCTTTCTTTCTTTCTTTCTTTCTTTCTTTCTTTCTTTCTTTCTTTCTTTCTTTCTTTCTTTCTTTCTTTCTTTCTTTCTTTCTTTCTTTCTTTCTCTATCTTTCAAATTCATCATTCAACTGAAATTGCTAAGTTACCAGAGCAGCTCCAAAGTTACCAAACATCCTAACTGCCAAATTTAATAGCCTTTTCTTAATAATTCTTTTTGACCTCTCTGAAACCTTTGACAATATTAATCATCTTCTTCTCCTGGACACTCTCTTCTCTATAGGGTTTCATACTCTCCTCTGAGTCTCCTCCTGCTAACTGATTACTCAATTTCCTTTACTGGATCTCTTTCTTGGTCTAACTCATTAACCATTGGTGTCCCACAAGGTTCTCCCCTTTGCTCTCTTCTCCCTCTATACTGTCTCAGTGGGGGTGGCTAGGTGGCGCAGTAAATAGAGCACTGGCCCTGGAGTCAGGAGGAACTGAGTTCAAATCCAGACTCAGACACTTAACACAAAAAAAAAGCTAGCCGTGTGACCTTGAGCAAGTCACTTAACCCCAATTTCCCTCCAAAAAGCAAAAAAAATAAAAATAATATACTATCTCAGTTGGTGATCTCATCAGCTCCTACAGATTCAGTCATCCTATTTATGCAGATGATTGTCAGATCTATTTTTCCAGCCCTAACTTCTCTCCTGGCCACCAGTCTTGCATCACAAACTGCCTACTAGATGTCTTGAACTAGATTCCCTTTTATTGTTGTTGTTGTTGTACAGTTATATCCAACTCTTCCCGACCCCATTTGAGGTTTTCTTGGCAACGATACTGGAGTAGTTTCTCATTTCCTTCTCCAGCTCATCTTACAAGTGAGGAACTGAGACAAACAAGATTAAGTGACTTGCAGTTAGTTAGTAACTAAGGCCAGATTTGAAGTCAGGAAGATGTCTTTCTGACTTAAGGCCTGGAGCTCTATCCATCATGCCACCTGTCTGCCCCATAGTCCAAAACATGTCCAGCATGTCCAAAACGAAATTCATTATCTTTCTCCCACAGCTCTTCCCTCTTCTTAACTTCACTATTACCCAGGCTGTAGGTACCAGATTGTTTACCAGATATTACCAGATATAGGTATCATCTCCACTGACTCCTCACCCCACAGAGCCTCTCAATCTATTGTGAAGTCTTATTATTTCTACATTTCTTTCCTCTTCCTTTTGCTTACATAAGTAATGTGCAAACCCTTGTCATCTCACTCCTCAGCTATTATACTAAACTTTCAGGTCACTCTCCATGCCTCAAATCCCTCTTTAGGCCAGTCTAGCAACTGTGAAATTCATCTTCCCAAAGGGCAGGTCTAGCCATGACACCCTCCCACTCATTAAATTCTTATGGCTCTCATTTATATCCATGATCTATGTTTGATTCTTTAAAGTTCTTCACAGTACCAATCTTCTTATGCTTTCCTTTCCTTCACACAACTCAGGAATCCAGTAAAACTGGCCTTTTTGATGTTCCTCACACATGACCCTCCATCTTCCAATTCTTTGCCTTTTTAATGACTATCTCCCATACTTGGGATAAATTCCCTCTTCACCTCAACCTGGCTTCAGTCAATATTGAGGTCAAATCCAACCTTCTCAAGGAGATCTTTCCTGTCCCCTTCTTCTTCCCTCCCTTTTATTCCTTGTGCCTTCCGTCTGAAATTACCTTCCATTTACATTGTGTATGCCATAAGAATATTTCTTTACATGTGGTAACCCTCTCCACTAGAATGGGAGCTTTTTGAGGGCAAGACCATGTTTTTACCTTTCTTTGTAAACCCAACACTTGCCACATTACCAGGCATGTAGTAAGCCCTTATTAAATGCTTATTGACTGACAAAAAAAATTTAACCAAACTTATCAAGCTCATATATCTTTTTAGTTTCTTTTTTGTGTAGGGCTTACCATGTTAATCTAAGTATTAGCCCCACATTTGTTCTAAATTGTACTACATAAATTAGGTACTGCATATAACTCATGATTTTTTTTTTTTCCAGATATATACTGGGGCAAGGGGAAGGGGAAGGGGAAGTAGAGCTTTCTTTTTTCCTTTCAAAGAGATTTCACTTCAGAGGTTTAGCCTATATTCAGACTAACATAGTACCTAATTTTCCCATCTTCCCTGGGTTTTTTTCTTACTAATTAGCAAGGAAGTAGTCAATCTACACCTGGATGGAGCCAGAAATCACTTCATAGATATAACCTTCGAAGAATGACAATGTGCCTTGCATGACTTTGGAAAGGCCCTACTACTCCAATACAGTGGCTTTGTAATTGTTAATTCTTTAAGGGAAAATTTTATAGTGTGGATGAGAGTAGAAATGACAGAATGAGAAAACAAACTAAAAGAATGACAGCTGTGTGCTTGAATACTGGGAATCTGACTTTGACCTCGGGCAAGGTACGTTCAAGGTACATTAGCCTCATCTGTAAAATGAAGGGGTTGGCCTAGCTAGCCTCTGAGATCCTTTCTACTTTGAAATCCCAAGAGTTGTGGTTCTATTTAGGATAGGGGAAAGAAAGTCGAGAGGTGATTTAATGACTGTTTCAAATATATGAAGAATTATGATCGAGTGCCTAACAACTATTGATTCTCATTTTCCCTGAGGATAGAATAAAAGGACATGAGCTAAAACTACAGCTTAAGGCACTTAGGTCAAATGTAAGGGAGAATTTCCTGGCAGTGAGTGGTATTAAACATTGGCACACATTCCAAAAGGAGATTGTGGAATCTCATCTAGAGATCTTATTAGAAGCAGGATAGAGCCTTGTATGTCTTGTATGATTTAGGAAAGGCCCCGTCTTCAGGCAAGGAGACTGTCCCTTCTAGTCCTGAGGTTTCACATGAAATATGGAGAACTACTTGGAAGAAAGATGCTGTTTATATTCAAGGAGCTACTATAATTTCAGGGCTATCCATTCAAAATTGTAGCACATTGCCTACCACTCTTGATGAATCACATTTTCTCAAACAGTTATTCCAAGACTCTCAACCGTAGCAAGGCTATGTTATCTGTTCCCTCCCTCAAGTCTCTCCTTTGGGAGTGATTCACAGAAGAACCTTCCTCTAGAAATGCAAGTCAAAAAAGAAGATAGCTTCAGTTTCTGCAATTTCCCATTTCACTGTGAATGCCTATGAATAGGTGGGGGGTGTTTCTGATATTACTATTAATAGATTTCCAGTGGGTCAAAGGAATTCTCATGTCTTCCTGAAATTGCTTCTTGAGAAGGAAAATCTGTAGAGCTAACCGACAACCAGATGCTATGTATTAATTTGATGAAAACTGCACTAGTTTCTAAAAAATTTATCACCAATGTTGCATGTAACAAATAACAGCATGCAAGATTTTTTAATAAGCCTTTCGTGGCAACAAAGACAACGGTTAAATCCCTTTTATGCAGTTACTGCTTGAAAATGTTCATAGCCTTAGCCTGAATTTTACCAGTAAAACTCTATCCAAAAAGAGCAGGGCAGTGTCATGGAAATAGCCCACCTCAGGGTTAAGAAGGCCTAAGTTTGAGACTCATCTGAGCCACACACTGGTTATGTGACTGAGCAAAGCATTTAACCTCATTTACCCCCCCGCAGTGGATAGAGTGCTGGCCCTGGAGTCAGGAAGACTTCTCTTCATGAGTTCAAATCTGGACTTCGACACTTAATAACTCTGTGACCCTGAGGAAGTCACTTACTCCTGTTTGCCTCAGTTTCCTCATCTATAAAATGAGCCATAGATAATATGTAATAGCTGACATTCATATAGAACTTTCAGTTCTGCAAAACACTACTCATACATTAAATTCTCATTTATCTTGACAACAACTCTGCAAGACAGATGCTATCAGTATCAGTGTACCTGTTTTATAGATGAGGAAACTAAACCTTAAGGGACTTTCCCACAGTCACAAAGTTAGTAAATGTCAGCATGAGGTTCAAACCCAACAGAGAATGCCTCCAAACAGAGCCCTCTTTACACTATACCAGACAGCCTTTTCAACAGCAGGGCATCTACCAAGGGCCTCCTGTGTGTCCCTAAGAAACTTGAAGTGTAATCCTTTCTTACAGATGTTAGGCCTTTAGCAAATGTTTGTTGCATGAATACATGGGGAGAAAGAATATAATTGTAAGAAAAACATCAAGTACAAGATTGATATAAACAAATACCATAGGAATTCAGAATGACGGAACAATTGTGATCTATTATAGAGACATGTGTCCAATTAAAACTTTAAGTGACATATGACAAACTGATGGATGATGGAATTGATTTTGACACCTGACCTGAGGAAGTTATTTTGTTCAGTTGAATGAGTTTGTGTTCCAACTTTTACTTTGCTTATGGAACCTTTTTTAAGTCTATAAAATAGTAAAAATCTAGTGAGACAATTTGCACATTACTATTTTAAGTTGTTTGATATAGTCATTCAATTCTTGGCATTTCTGGAAAGAACACTAGCAAGGAGGCCAATGATCTGGAAGCCAGTTGTACTGACCCAAGACCACTCATTTCAGTTACACAGAAATTTTTGATGGTCAAATGTCATCTTGGTGGACCTTTTTATTATCTGTTTTTGTGCTGGTGAATTTAAGGTTACTATTTCTTTAAATCACCTACTACCCAATAAGAACATGATGAGTGCTATCTTTCTGACATTTCAGTGAAATATGAATTGTGCCCTAAAGGATGGGTAGGATTTGCATGCAAAGAGTAAGGACAAGAACATTCTGGGTAGGTGGTTTCAAAGCAAAAACATGCCTAGCATGGGAGATAATCAGGGGACATTGAGTAAACCAGTTTGATTGATATAGGAGAACAATGGGAGATAAAACTGAAAGGCGAGGGTGGGACCAGACCATAGAGGACCATGATTGACAATCTAAGAGACTGAGCTTTCTTATACTGAGGAATTGGCACTGATTGAAGGATTTAGTGGAAGGGAGGAATATGTCAAGTGCAGCATTTGAGCCTTTCTAGGATCTGGGATTTCATCCCAACATCCTCCACCAACCTAGACCACAGTCTTTCTACGTCTTAGTAGATAAATGGTCCTTAAGACTTTAAGTTGCTTAAAAATATATCCTGATGTAGCCAATTTAGTGATTAGCATTGCTAAGCTTAGCTGGGCTGGTCCTCACATAATATACATATGTATAGTCTGTCACTATATACTCAAGCCTTTTTAGCTTGGTAGAATTTGCCAGAAATAGAGTGCCACTTACATAGCTAGTCTTCAGGGGCCTCTCCAACCCCAATGAGGAATCAGAGGATGACTCTTAATTCAGGTGTAAGTAATTTTAGGAAAATTAATCTGGCAGGAAGTACACAAGAATGGAGAAAAGAGAAAGCCAATTAGCAGTCTATGGCAGTTATCTAGACATAAAAATAATAAAAGCCTGAACTAGCATCAGTGGCAGTAGATAGGAATTGAGAGTGGAGATGCTGCTGCAAAGAGGGAGTAGAAATAGTAGATTGCTTATGTAATAAGTATCAATAATAGATTACTTATGTAAGAGATAAGGAAAGGGGATGGGATGAGTTAAAACAAATTTGGAACTAAGATGTCAGGGCCAGAGTTTAAAATTTCGGTCCTGGCTGCATAAAGTGACTAATAGTTAAGATCATCAAGGAGGAGAAGGAGGAAAAAGAATTGAGAGCCTTCAGAACTTTGGGGAATGACTATGTTTAGGGTGTGGAAGAAGGAGGAGCCAGGGGACACAACATGATTTCCCCTGCTATTCATAGGATTTCTCATGAAGCTGGTGGGAAAGTGTTGTGTAGAGATTTTTTTTTTCTGAGAGAATAAAATCTAATAGGACTTAGTTTTTTATTCTACAGCTACCAACTGGATGGGTAATTTGAAGTCATTAATTTGTCCAGATGGTTAATGTTGTTTAACAGTACAATTAACTAATAAATAATTGTAAAGTACTTTGTAAATATAAAGTGCTACATAAATGTTTAATAATAACATAAAATCTGGAGGCTTATTTCAAACAGCACTTTTATAGTCTAGTATTTTATTGGCACTTTAAGACAAATGCCAATAATATGAGAAGATGCCATCATTATCGAATGTATTTGAAAAATACGACACAGGGTATGCAGGAAAACAAAGACAGACTTGGCCATGCTGTGTTGCACAGGGAGTGGGTTGGTATTATAATTCTCCCTTATGAATGAAAAGCCAGCAGTATGGAAGCAGAAATATAGAACCAAACAATGAGAAAGCTATCACAAAAAGTAGAAACTTTATTTCCATAGGGAAATGAAGCATCTATCAGACAATCCAATTCTAAGAGCAGAGAACAAGAGAAAGGAGTTAGGGATAAGAGCTCCAGCATCTCTACCATGTGGGAGGTTTAATAGAGAAGACTGTGTGAATACTGAGTCTTTGCTTGTGGCCTCAGAGGATGCTGCATAATTCAACCTAAAGACTAATCTGGCTTATAATGGTTTCATTCTAGTATACCCAGACATCTAGAGACTAAGTCAGTTCTAGGTTGATCCTGCTAAGAGTATATGAACCCCAAGTCCCCCCTTTCTAGTGGCTTTCTGTATGATCAGGTCCATTTTAAGACTGAAACCTAAATATCTTGACCAGCAACTCTGGGGCAACCATGGGGGTACTGGTATTATGGTTCACTAACACTCAAACGTTAATTTGTGGGCCAAGGTTGCACCCCACTAAAACATAACATAATTTTACGTGTAGATTACTGGGAACACATTAGCAGAGTGTAACTAAGGTGGGACCATTCAGACTTTACTCATAGGGTGATGACATCCAGGGGGAACATTTCCTCTCCAAGGCAGTCCAGAAACCACAGTTTCTGTGTCCTGTTGATTCAAGATGTTTGCTAGACAACAGTGCCACACAGTGCATGCAGACCTACTTTTTCACCCAATCCCCGCCCCAGGGACCCTGCCAGACTGTATAACCAGTGTGAACCTCCCTATGACCCAGCTCCAACTCCATGGTCCCTTTGGAGTGGTTCTCCTTTCTCAGTGGTATATCTCCCACACTCTGAAGCCTTTCAGGGGCAGAAATGAGTCTCTCAGGGGACAGGCCACCACCCCCTTTCCCAGTTCAGCTGCATTTGTGATTGTATCACCCTCTATGGCACCATAACCCTGATCCTCACCCTAGTGTCAAGTGAAAGAATTTCTAGTTAGATTTCTATATGTTGATGCTTAAATGACTACAAACTATTTTCATTTATTATATGTATTTGCTAATGATTCCTACCCTACATTATAATTCAGAATGTATTGGGGTTACAGATCGACTAGAATCAGTTTGTATAGATTCCTGAAATCAAAATGGCAGTTGTGGTTGGGTGGTTATTTCTGGTTTCATGATAAAGTTGCTAAGATTCAAGAAAATTAAAGATGGTTGAAATGTAGCAAATCTAATTATTTCTGTTGTAGTTTGTCAGTCGAAAAGGGAGAATTGACAAATTTTTTATTAATATTCCACATATAGAATCATAAGACCATAGGTTTCAATCTAGAAAGATCATTAGGAGTCATACAATCATTTATTTGAATAGCTCCTCCTCTTTTACAAAGATAGTTTATTGACAAAGATGTAGTAGTGGGAGGTGGGGGGTAGGATTTATGTGGGGACAGAGCTCTGATTCTGGGAACCTTGACAGCCACCATATCTGAGAGCATAATTTCACCCACAGTGGACTGTGTGTCTATCATCAATAGAAAAGAATTTCAAAGCAGTACCAGCAATCATATGAATGGATCACATCTGAATCTACTTTCATTGAGATGTTGAAGAAATTTAAACTCCTAAAAACTAACCCAGACTTATTTCAGATTACTAGAATCTTGAGATATTGTATTACTACAGCAAAATGAAGATGAAATTCCTTTTTTGTAACAGGAGCAAAAGCAGAAAGGTGCTGCCTTGACTCACTCAAGCATCTTAGTGCAAGAACATCAAAATTGGTTTCCTTAACTGGACTAAAATCAACCTCATGTTCATTGTAGAAAGGACTTAGTTGAAATATTAAGTTACTTCCCTTCCCTTTCTTTTTCTTTTCCCCCAAATCCCCTGATTTTGAGGAGGAAAAATAACTATGTAAATATGTATAAGTGTATACATTTATATTTTCTTCAGATAATTGGGCAAAAGGACAGGGAGTGAGAGAAATATAGACACATGTCACATAATGCCCCTTCATATATACCATTTCTGCAAATTCAGGATGCATTAGAAATCTGGAAAATCAGGAGTCCTTCCATGTTATCACAAAGATGTGTTGTTAATATTTGCAAAAATCCTGTGAGGTAGAAATCTATCTCCATTTGCTCAGATATAAATCAGGCACAACAAATAATAATGACCCATGATTAGTTGGGCTAAACACTTCCATAATATATTAACATTATTTTAAAAATCCTATCCAAAGTTTTCAACTACTGGTCTTAAGCCTTCCTCTTGTAAAGACAGAATACCAGGCATAATTATATGAGGGGGAAAAAAATCTATTTCTCCCTCAAGATTTGGAAAGCACAAAGGAAGGAAACTAGGTGAGTAAATTTAGTATTGATGCAATCCATTCTATGATAAAAATGAAGTTGAATTTGCCCAGATAAGGAAACTATTTTGATTTATGAACACTAAGATCTGTATAATGTGGTTCTGCAAGTATCTCTGAGCTGCTGATTGTATCTATAATTAAGGTAAAAGATTTAAAAAAAAAAAAAAAGGAAAGGCAGTAGTATGGTGTAGCAGATAGAGAGCTAACTTGCCCCTGACATGGTCTAGCTGGTTCATTGACCCTAGATAAGTCACTTAACTTCTCAATGCCCAAAACAACTCCCAAAAACATAAAATCACAGATCATTTCTCTATTTCTATTGGTAGAGGGAGTTTTCTCACTATGAAAATGCCTGATTTGGTCTCAGTGCTTTAAAGAAAAAAAAGAGTAACACCTAGCCAATTCTCTAAGCTCCTAGATTTTTTTATGCTGTCTTTTTGAGGAAACTCCTGTACATAAAACAATAATAATAATATCTGACCATTTTCATCTATCGTGGATCTTAAAAACAAGACTTTGGTTTGCCATTCACTTCCTTTTTGAAAATAAACTCTACTGGTATTTAAAAGAACCATGGAAAATGCTTATGTACTGGGAACTGAGGTTCTCTCTAGCAAAGTGCCAACTTTTTCTTTAGCTCTTCACATTTCCTACACAGACAGATCTAGTGTTCTTGTTTGCAATTCCTGAAACTGCTGCAAACTCCATCATTTCAGGGCCTCTTTCAGGGCATGCACACCCCTCACTTTTGCCTTTACACCAATGAAATCGCAGGTCCATACCACCAAAAAAGGGTGACAGTTTAGTGTTGCTAAAAGGGAATGAATATTTCTTTGATGATACTTTCAGGAACATTGTACAGTTGTAAAGACCTCATCTCTAGAAGGGCAGTTATCAGGCTTGTGAAAAGAGCAAAGTTAGGGGAAAGAGAATTTCAAGATGGCAGATAGGGGAAGTGTGTCCCAACTGATGTCACAGTGATCTTTTGAATAAGGGGAAGGGTCCTATAGAAGCACAAGACGGTTGGTAGATAGATAGATAGATGATAGATAGATAGATAGATAGATAGATAGATAGATAGATAGATAGATAGATAGATAGAATACATATATACATAAATACAGGCACTGTGCTAAGTCCTGGGGATACAAATACAAACTATACAATCCTTACCCTCAAGGAGTTTGTATTCTAATAGGAGAAGATAACATATAAAAGGGAATTGGAAAGAGCAAGGGGAAGAATGGTCATGAATGCAGCTGAGGAGGAGGAATCCAAAGGAGTCTATACATAAATTGGCCAAGCGTAACTGGAGTTCTTCTAAAATTGTAGTCTCGGTAGTTTGAGTATTTAGTAATAAACAGCTGGATCTGCAACAACCATGACCTCTCTATGGTCACTTGCAAATCTGCCACCAAGGTAATCTTATAAGGCAACATGAGATAATACAGATTTAACACTGGCCTGGTTTAACTGTATGCTGTCTTGACTTGTACCCATAAAATCAAGAGGAACCATATAAATGGAAGGTGATCTGAAATATGAGACTCATGACTCATCATATGGGACATAGCTCTAACCCCTACCTAATAAATACACAATATATTAGTGAGGCTGGAGGAGTTAATGGTTATGGTGGCTGTAAATATAATGCCATGCCAGAGTTAGACTCTGTAGGGCAAGTGTATGTAACTAAGGCCCATGATCAATGTGGGGAGGAGGGGATCCTCTGGACTGGTAGTCTCTGAAACCCCACCACTGACTGAAGTGAGTGTCTGACATGAGGGTGGTGGCAGTAATTAGAATAGACACAGATCTGAAGAAAAAGGCAAGAAATTCTAGGGAAAGAATCAGGACATCTGGCTGCTTCTATCAGGGATGGTTTCATATTGGTTGCATTAATTCAACCAGGAGTATTCACTTGTATTGGACAGAGTATAGGCTATTTGAACTGAATTCAACAGTCGGTTTTAAGTCTAACAATAGACTTAACTGATTTTTTGTCCGCTGAATTGACTCTTAGGCAACAATGACTGAACAAACTATTTATTTTCATTCTGTGTTAACACAGTCAAGACTGTGATACAGTTAGATATAAATTATCTATACAGCCCATAAGTGTGAAATTCAGAAGTGTTTAGGACAAAAACACTTCATGTTTTCGGTCCCAGTTCCTCCCAATTCCATAAGAGTGACATTTTTAGAGAAACATGAATTCCAGCACACTCTGTTTCTTACTTTTGTCATGTTTCCCTATTGTGTTATATACTGATTCATTTTATACAAGCACATAGGAAATGTAAGAATGTTCTGGGAGGTAAATAACATTGCCTAATATCACTAATTACTAAGGCACAATTATACTGGGCCTGATTGTCACCAAGCTTCAGGATCTTCATCTTGAAATTTAGTGTGTATACAATTCATTTAGATTACATTCATTATACAGATTTTCTAATGAAACAAAGAGATTGTGCTTTCAATTTCCACAAGTGGAGATAATGATTAAAATATTTATGCAGATATGCATATTTTGTTCTGTTGACATTCTTAAAGGGATTTGTTTACCCAGCACAATGTTAACACCTTTAACAACTACAAAAGAGGGTAAAACAAATTTTGCATTCTTCATTTTGTTTTGAGAGTGCTCATAGGATAACCTAATTTATCTAAAGTCCTGACCAAAGGAGAAAGGCCATAGTTTGAGAAAAAATAAAAATTATTGGGCTAATTTTGGCTGTGGTAAATGATACTTGTAAAATGGTTAAAGGCCACAATTATCTTCATTTTGGTTTTTCTGATTGAGGGTTCTATTTGATGTTGTTTTTGTTTTAGTTGTTTTTCAGTCATATCTGACCCTTTGTAACCATATTAGGAGTTTTCTTGGCAAAAATACTGGTTTGCCATTTCCCTCTCCAACTCGTTTAATAAAGGAACTAAGGCAAACAAAGTTAAGTGACTTGTCCGGGGTCACACAGCTAATAAGTGTCTGAGGCTGGATTTGAACTGGGAAAGATGAGTCTTCCTGACTCCATGCTCAGTACTCTTATCCACAGCCATCTAGCTGCCATTCTATTTGCTATATATACTAATGATTAGGTTGTTTACTCATGAAACAGGTAGCAGAGGAATCTTACAAAATTTCCAAAGTTGGTTTAGGTAGCCTTGTGGCCTCAATAGGAAAGATATAAAGACTAAACATAAGTGCTAATGAAATTTGGCTACCCCTAGATTATATATTTTAGTGGTTAGCATGAATCCACAAATTTCATACTTTATTTTTAAACCTCCTTATACCCTCCTTCTCTTAGCCTTTTGCTAGGACTACAAACAAGGTATGTAATAAATATCTTAGGATTTCCCTTCCTGTTCCTGTTGCCCACCTTGCGAGAAGAGGTGCCAATGACCTGGGTTGTCCAAAAGGTTAAGAGCAGAAGGGCAGATGGCAGATTCCAGACAAAGTCTGAAATAAGCCATAAATTTAAACCACCAGAGTCTGAATAACTGAGAGTCAGCTGTAGCTTGAAAGTTAATGGAATACTAACTATGTCTTTTCTTTCAGGTGGGAGATGAGGACAGATGAAACACTAGAAGAGGAAGAAAAAGTGATGCTGGAACACTTGAAAACAATGTGTTTGATCCAGAGTTCTTCTGCCTCAGATAACCCAGAGGAACAGTAATCTGCAAAAAGAAAAAAAAAGGCAACTGATATATTTTAGGAAGTCTTAGCATGCCATGGAGCGTGTTTCATCCTAGAATCAGAATACACCTCAGATGTGCTGTGAAGCATGAAACCAATGGCTTAAGTAAGCCCTGTACTGAAAATGAGTAGTTATTAAAGCATAAGGAACATAGTGGTGTTATATATTTTTATTTTTAAAATTGTAGTTTAAAATTAGCTTTTTAAACTTGTCTTCTTCTGCGATGGCTGCTACCTTGCCTTCCCTTTGCATTTCTTTTTTTTTTTCTCCTTGTATTCTTAAAGCATCTGTGAAAATAGGCCACGTTCTTGGAATGTATTATCCCTCTGGATTATTTGATATATGTGGACCAACACTAAAACAGAATGATATTCTCACAGGGACCATGGTCATCCTAGTCTCCAAACTCAGGATTTTAGAGGCATCTTCAATTACTCATCCACTACCAATCCCCAGATGCAGTCTGTCACAAAGGCCTTCCTTTCTCTGTAATTGTTACATGGGCCTCCATTAATGTTATAACTGGTCTCTAATCCCTCCCCTGAATTACTACAGTAACCCATGTACCAGCCTCCCTGCCTCTAGCCTTTCCCTCCTTGAACTTCTTTTCATTTCAGTAACAAGAATTGTTTTCCTGGGACAGCTAGGTGATGCAGTGAATAGAGCACCAGCCCTGGAGTCAGGAAGATGTGAGTTCAAATCTGGCCTCAGACGCTTAATACTTACTAGCCATGTGACCTTGGGCAAGTCATTTAACCCCAATTGCCCTGCCTTCCCCCCTCCAAAAAGAAAAAAAAATTGTTTTCCTACGGTAACCTCTGAATCCAGGCACTCTACTTTCCAGAGACCTATTGTGGGCTTCTCTTGCTGCTCCCATCAAACTAAAGTTCCTTTAAATTAAATTAAATCTAAATTCATACTTTGAGGTCATCCACCAATTGGCCTCCTATCTTGCCAGCTGCCCTTGGAATAGTCTATAAAACAACTCACCATACCAAAACTATCTTCACCCCAAACCTGACAAGTGTGATTATATCTGTAAAACCTGTGGAAATACAATAATGCTGTCCCACCTCTGAGCAATCAGATTTAACATTGCTCCAACCAGAAATACCTCCCTCCCCTTCCACTAAAGTGCTCTTTCACCATCTCCAAAACTCACCCACTTCCAAGACACTTTTCCAAAAATTCACCTGCCTTGAATCATTTCAGGGATCCTTACTCCTATCTCCACTTCGCTTCCAAGCATTTATTATCACTTGCATGCATGTCATTGAAGGTCTTCTGGCTACTATAGGCCTATTGTTAGTTATGAAGATGTATTTTCTGTCACTCTCATTTGTATACATTATTATATTTTATATTTATATTTTCCATGATTATGTCCTTATCCTTGAGGGCCTAATAAGTATTCTACATAGATTGGGTGCTCACTAACTGCCATGGAATGGCTAATTGGCATTGAAAAAAAGAAGAGTTGGAGTGAGATGACTGGATTGTAGATAGTCTGTAAGACAACTGGTCAAAGCTTCATCATAAGGCCCATTTAAAACTAAATGAGATCAAACATGAGAGAATTGGCCTTCTCAGGATAAGTAATAGATCGTTCATGTCTCTATATTCTATAATTCTTTTAAAATATTTCTGTGCTTTTTTATTCGAAAGGAAAAAGGTTCTTTTGTTTTGTTTTGTTTTTTTACCATTTTTAAAAAATGGGTTGAGTACATTGAAGGATGGCAGCTACAGAGAATCTCTTGCTTTATTTCTTTAAATAAAAATGCACAAATGGCCTATGTAGCTGCCTGCCAAATAAACTACTTTATTTTTAAGAATATACTTTATTTGGCCAGTATAGTCATAAGCCTAATGCTTTAGGACATGGCAGAAGGAATTTCTTAAAATGGGAGAAGTTTTTTTGTGACAGAAGAGGCAGACGAGTTTAAAAGTATGCCACTCGTAAATAGTTATGAGAAGAAAACTTTAAGAGTTCTAGACTTTTCCATCTTATTTTATTGATCCATTAAGTCAAAGATAACTTATTAATCCATTATGTTGAATGTGAAACTTCCTATAAATACTTACCACAGTAATCAGCATAAGGCAACTGAAGGACTTTATTAAAGTGACCTTGGTGCTTCTCTATGTGCTAAAATTGAAGGAGAGTTGTATCAAAATGAACACTAAAATGGAAAGTCATTATAAAAATAAATTGACCTGACAACCACATAGAAGAACTTAACGAGGTTTCCAGATGTGGGTGGCTTTTCTTGTTGACTTCATCTACCTAATGGTCATCTCCTAAAACCTATGGGGCCTGAACTAATTATCCTGGGTATGAGACATTTCTCCATCAGTATTAGCCAATGACAGGCATGGTTCATCTGGAACCCAAGTTTTCCTTTGTGAGCCCATTTCAAACTGAAAGAGAAATATCGATGAGAGTGGGGACTGGAACAGCTAACAAATGAGCAGATCTTTTGGCTCTGGACTATATTAGCTCCATGAATTTACTGTCAGAGTAAGTGTCAGAAGGTGTATAATTAAGAATGTTAAATGACATATCACTGATTTTTTTTTTGGAAAGACAGTTTTTGCTTTCTACTTAATGCCTTTCTTAAAGTACAATAAGGAGTGGTACTTCAAAAGACTTGCTCATTTTGACATCTGTTTCACAATGACAAAAAATTAGCAGTACAGATGAAGCCAGTGCTGTTTTCCTGAATTTACCTCCTCAAACTATCGTCTTCTTTGCCTGGGAAGTATGAATTAGCCTTTAAACTGTCTGAAATTTATTTCATTTTTAAAAGGGAACTAGCCATATATTTGTAAACAGTCAATTCTGTGTAACTCTCCTATTACATTTATTTATCTAGTGATGGATTTATAAACAGATTGCTATTAATATTATTAGTAGCTACTATATGAAGTATGATTTTATACACAAATACACATAAATGTTAAGGAATCCTAGCTTTTATTTTATAAATCTGTAAGATAGATATGTATTACTATAATCTCAGGATAAGTTTAGAACTGTGTTACATAAGTACCAACTGTAATCAAAGAATGAGAAATAAAAAGCATTTGTTTCTACTGGCTGGGTATGAGTCATAATGTTCTATTACCCTATTCTATACACTCTTGGGGGAAAAGACCTTCTGGCAGTTTATAATTAGCAAATTTTAATGTAGAGAAGCTATAATTGGAGGCTTCAGTGAGACATATTTCTTGTGTGAGCACCAAAAGTTCTTGAGACTTAATGAGGAGCCCCACTACCATGGGTGCTGCATTAGCCATTCATTGCTCTACTTAATGAAGAAATGTATCAGTTTTGCCTTAGAGAAATCATTTCAGTAGAACTAGGTCTAATGCCATAAACTCCTGTTCGTCCAGAATCCAAAGAATGAAAAAACCCAAATAACCAAAGTTTCCTTCTGACTTTCGCACAAATAGGTAATTGGCTCCATAGAACAAACCACACACAGATAAATTAAACCCATATATAAATTTAAATTATACAAGATTCTATGGCAGACGCAACTGTGGACGTGACTTTGTTCAACGATCTGCTGAACCTTGACATCCAACAAGGTATAAAAGCAGGCATATTCATCAGTATCAAGGAAGATGTCCACTGTGAATTCCAAGCATCTTCTCTGAGATGACAGTGAACTAGTTATGTCAGTCTATAGAATATCGCCAAATTTACCTTTATAGTGTGGATGAACATTCTATCACCAAAACTATAACATGAAGCCAGTTTGGCCACTAAGTCTGTGTGTGTGCACATGTGTGTCAGCTTATCTGTCTATCTACACAC
>NW_027185764.1:48716866-48800155 GCF_028583685.1 Petaurus breviceps papuanus | reverse complement strand
ACCCAGGACTCATAGCTCCAGAACTAGTTGTGTGTGTGTGTGTGTGTGTGTGTGTGTGTGTGTGTATGTATAAGTAGCTTAATACAGTGAGTGGATAGAGGGCTAGCTTGGGAGCCAGGACAACCTGGGTTCAAGTCTGAACACTAGCTCTATGAAAATGAGCTCTATAGAAACTTTGAAGTACAAATGCTGGAATCAAGATAAAGGTGAAGGGAAATTATCTCATCTAATCAGGGGGTATAAGTAGGTATCTATACAAACAAAGAGGAGAGAGTGGGAAGATCATGGTAACTTAAACCTCACTCTAATCTGAACAAAAGAGGGAAGACTGTGCACAAACATGCATGCATATGACAAGAGACAGAAATACATTTCATTCAACAGGGAAGTAGGAAGGAAAGGGGAGAAAGGAAAGGAAAAAAGAATTAGAGGGAGGACAGATTAAAAGAGGGATTATTCCTGAATAAAACAAACCTAAGTTTGTACAAAAAATATTTGTAGCCCATTTTGAGATGGCAAAGTATGGGAATTTGACAGATGCCTATAAATGAGGGAATGACTGAACAAATTATAGTATATAAATGTGCTGGAATTCTGTAGTGCTGCAAAAAATGATAAAGGAGGGGTGGCTAGGTGGTGCAGTGGGGAGGACCCTGGATCAGTTCTGGCCTCATACTTAACACCCACACAAAAAAACTGGCCTTGTAACCTTGGGCAAGTTGCTTAACCCCAATTGCTTTAAAAAAAAAAAAAAGAAAGAAATGATAAAGGAGATGGATTCAGAGACACCTGAGAAGACTTGTATGAATTGATGCATGAGGGGATTTGTATGAATTGAGATCTAGCAAAGAAATATGGTAAAGATAAACAACTTTAAAGGAATCACGAATTCTGATCAGTGTAATGAACAAACATAATTCCAGAGGATTAACGATGAAGTAAGCAACTACTCACCTCCTGACTGAGAGGTGAAGGGCTCAGGGTGCAGAATTAGTCCCACCCCTGCCTGAGACTGTGAGAGGTAGGGAACCTGAGGCCCCAGGAGATACTATGTTGCAATAGTATCTTTATTATGTATTTACAGAGATTTTCAGGATGGATTTCACTGAGTTAAGCTGCTCCGTCTTCAAAAAGGGATTGTGTGGAGGACCAGGGAGAAGGGCCTTATTTTTTTTTTCCAGACATGACTGATTCCATCTTGCAACTACCTTCTAGACAATTGATAATGGCCAGGTTACAAAGCCCACAGGGTCCATCTTCAACAACAAGGGAGGAAGGAACAAGCACTTCTATACCCACAGGTGGACCAGGCACTAGCTATGAGCTTTAGAAATATCTCGTTTTTTTCTCTCATAATAACCCTATGCGGTAGGTAATTATCCCCATTTTATAGTTGATGAGACTGAGGCAAACAAAGGTTAAGTGATTTGCCCAGGGTGACACAGCCAGGAAGTATCTGAGGCTAGATTTGAACTCAGGTGTTCCTGACTTCAGACTCAGCACTCTAACCATTACACCACCTAGTTGCTTCTAGGAATGTGCACTACCTGACAGGAAAAGTTGAACTCACAGTCTTGCCTTCCCCCTTACCACTGCATGCTCCAGACTCCTAGGTGGTGCCATCCTCCTTGCCACTGTATCCTTTGGGTCCCCAAGTCTTTCCATTTACCCTTACAGATGAATTAATGCCATCTTTAGCTGCATTGAAAGAGGTATAAAATGTAGGGCTAACGAGGGAATAGATAGTCCTGTTGTATTCTACCATAGTCAGACCACATCTAGAGTATCGTTTTCAGTTTGGGCAATTATATGTGAGGAAGGGCATTGATAAACTGAAGATTATCCAACAGAGAGCCACCAGGGAGGACCTTGAGAACATCTCATATAAGAACAGGCCAAAGGTACTAGAGGTTTAGTTTGGAAGAGGAGACTTAAGAGGGTTCTCCTCAAATACTTCAAGGGCTGGCCCATGAAAACAGAATTAAACGTCGTTGTGGCAAGAACAGCAGCTCACATCTTTGGTTCAGATCAGAGAAAGTTTAATTCAGGTTTAGGGACAGAAATTTGGATGAAAGAATGCTCCTCTACTGAGCACAAAACAGGCTTGTATACTTGTATATCCCTGGTTTTTTTCAAATAAAGTAGAACAATTTACTCCACTCCATAGATTGTCCTCACAAGCAGAACAAGTCAGATTCTTGACCTTGCAAGTAGAGCCGGACAAACCATTTTTCTCTGGCTGAGGGGGAGGTGAACTCAAATTCCAGTTTTACCTAGATGAGAAGCTAGGTGAGAGGTGCAATCAGTCATGTCAAGAAAAATAAATATAAGGCACTTCTATCTGGTCCTCCATAACAGCCCTTTTTGAAGGCTGAGCACCCTTACTCAGTGAATTCCATTCTGAATATCTCTGTAAATACCCAGTCAGCACCTGGAATAGTAATCAGGAGTGATAGTCAAATGGTGCTACCAGCCTTAAGGTGGCAGAGAAGTCTAGTCACACATAGACTATGAGATGAGAAAAAGTTTAAATAATAAATATAGCGATTAATACTTGAATGAGATTGTGGACCCAAGAAAACATACATGGGGGCAGCTAGGTGACACAGTGAATAGAATACCAGGCCTGGAGTCAGGAGAACCTGAGTTCGAATCCCAACTCAGACACTTGACACTTAACTAGCTGTGTGACCTTGGGCAAGTCACTTAACCCCAATTGTTTTGCCTTTCCCCTCCCAAAAAACTGCATGAACCAGGGAAGTGAGGAGACAGGATCTAGAGCGCGTCTTCAGTTGTCACGTGGTACTACATAAGGCTACACATGGTACAGAGGCTTATCAAGGTAGGTACAGGAGAAGGGATTGACTATGGTGTAGGCTCTGCTCTAAGAAGCAAAGAGAAAATCTCAGGTGACTGATCAATGGAGAACTTTTGGAGTGTGTATGGAGTGCTTATAGAGAATTGGCAGTATTGTTGGCAATAATTTCCAGGGTTACAGAGAGATTGAGGACAGCACTATCAAGTTTGTGAATTTCCAAGGTAGAGTAATAGGAAATTTGAAGGGAATTAATACCCTCTGTTTCAATTATCTCTTATGGTTGTGGGTTGTTTTTTTCATGGTTCAAATGAGTCCAGCTATGGTACTGAGGAGAGAATGAGTCAATGAGTCCAAAAATCAGCATGGGTCCTTGGGACCTCCAAGTCAATGTTTGGAATAAGTTTTCACTTGCTGTCTTCCTTAAATAGGCTACATACTTTATATCCACCTCCTTGAATATAGGAATCAAAGAAACTTTTGTAATACAATAATTAGGAAAATGAATGATTTTGACAGGAAAATTATTCCAACTAGATTCTCATAACTCTGGATTTCAGGATGCATAGTAAAATTGAATATATCCTAAGGCATTTGAGGTATTTTCTATAATGGAAAAGCAGATTGTAAGACATCCTCCTCCCCCAGCCTTTGTTCCGGATTACTGCCTTGTCATGGAGGAGGGACTTGCATAACTCAATGAAACTATGAGCTGTGCTGCACAGGGTTACCCAAGACAGACAGGTCATAGTGGAGAATTCTGACAAAGAGGAGCATGGGAAACGTGGCTTGAAGGTTAACATAAAAAAAAAAAAAACTTAAGATCTTGGCAGCTGGTCTCATCACTTCCTGGCAAATAGCGGAAGAAGTGTCAGTGTCAGATTTTATATTCTTGGGCTCATAGATCACTGCAGATGACAATAGCAACCACAAAATTAAAAGATCCTTGCTCCTTGGAAGGAAAGCTATGACAAATCTGGGCATCATACCAAAAAGAAGAGACTTCACCTTGCTGACAAGTGTCCATATAGTCAAGGCTATGGTTTTTCCAGTAGCAATGTATGACTGTGAGAGTTGGATTATAAGGAAAGCCGAGTGCCACAGAATCAATGCTTTTGTGGTGTTGGAAAAGACTTTTCACAGTCCCTTGGATGGAAAGGAGGTCAAATCAATACTTATAGAAATTAATTCAGGGCGATTCACTGGAAGGTCAGATACTGAAGGTGAAATTTAAATACTTCGGCCACATAATGAGTAGACAGAACTCATTGGAAAAGACCCTGCTGTTGGGAAAGATGGAAGGCAAAAGGGATGGCAGAGGAGGAGATGGATAGATAATATCTTGGAAACAACAAATTTGAACCTGGGCAGATTTTGAGAGATAGTAGAGGATAGAAGGGCCTGGAGTACTATAGTCCATAGAGTCATGAAGAGTTGGGCACAGCTGAATGACTGAACAATAAAAAGGGGAGAAAGTGTGACATTGTTATAACAACATTAGACTGTTGATCAGGTCTGGGTCTAAATGTCACAGCCTGACCTTTCACAAGTATCCTGTGACAAGTTTTCTCAGTTCTGTTTGATTCTACATGAAGGTCAGAGGATTCCCATTCAAACGGAAAAAAAAAAAAGCAGAGAAAAGGGCTGGGGACATCACTTTATTGCCTTTGCAGGACCATCTCCCTGACTTTCCGCCCAGATCCCAAATATCCCCCTAGAATTCATTAAAATCTTGGATTTTCAGTACTTCAGACAGGTGTGTCAATAATTTCCCTCACTTGTCACAAAAGTTGCACTCCCCCTTACTTCTTCCTTTAAGACTCAGCTCACACACTGTCTTCTACATGAAGCTTTATGCATGAAGATTAGGAGATCCCTACAACTGCCAATGTTCTCCCCCTCTCCCAAACACCTTTATGTTTAACTACTACTCTGCATGTTTGTGTGTGTGTGTATATGTACACATACACACATATATATGTATACATATATGCATTTATTCACTATATGGAGGGTTGTATACATGGGCAGCTAGATGACATAGTGGATAGAGTACTGTATCTGAAGTCAGGAAGACCCACCTTCCTGAGTTCAAATCTAACTTCAGATACTTACTAGCTGTGTGACCCTGGGCAAGTCATATAACACTGGTTTCTCATCTGTAAAATGGGCCGGAGAAGGAAATGGCAAACCACTCCAGTATCTTTGCCAGGAAAACCCAAGATAGGGTCATGAAGAGTCAGACACAACTGAAATGACTGAACAACAAAATATATTTACGTATTGATATGCTTATATATCCATACATAGACATATGTATATTATACATATATATATAATATATGTATCCAAGATATATTTATATATGTTGTCTCTCCCAGTAAGATGTAATTTCCTTGCAAGTTGGATTATGTCATTCTTTGTCCTTGTGTAACCCTAGGGTCATTATATTAAATTTCTGTCTGACAAGGGCAGCTAGGTGGCTCAGTGGATAGAGTATCAAGCCTGGCCTCAAGGAGACCTGAATTCAAATCAGACTACAGACATTTATTAACTGTGTGACTGGGCAAGTCACTTAACTTCTATTTGCCTCAGTTTCCCCACCTGTAAAATGAGGATGATGCTATCACCTACTCCCCAAATTCGTTATAAGGATTAAATTAGATACTAATTATAAAGTGCTTAGCACAGTGCCTGACACAGTAAATGAAATATAAATGTTAGCTATTAGCTATTATTTTAGAAGACCCCAAAGTAATAATTTAGCACTTTAGGCAGTCTCTCCTCATATTTTTTCAAGGTCTTCTCAAAGACAATGATGTCATTCAGGTACGCTAATTCTGGAAAGTAATTCATGTCTCCAACTATTTTCTCCATCAATCTTTGGAAGATGGCAGGTGCCCCTGAGATTCCTTAGGGTATACATTAAAATTGGTCGAAATCTAGCTGGACAGGTGAAAACTGTCTTTTCTTTGCCTCCCTCTACCATCAGAATCTGGTAATAACTACATCATAAATCCAACACAGAAAACCATAGACTGCCTAACAGAAATCCAGGGTATCTTAAGTGCTTGACATCATATGGTGGTCCCCTTTTGTTTTCCATTAGTCTTCACAAATAGCAATCGTTACATTCTTCTTCATTATGACCACTATGGGTAATGCATAATAACCATGGAGCTCTTTGATGATAACAAGAAGTTATCCATCATAGACAAAGGAAGCTCTCTAGATCTTTCCTGAAATGGTCACAAATCAGTGAACTGAGTCTTGTAGCTTGCTCTGTATAGACAAACCATATCCTATTTGTGCAGTAAGAACACACCCATCTTTTGTCAAGCTTTCTCCTTCGCTTCTCCTTCCATTTCTCCATTATTGGGGGAATTCTCAAAGTCAAATATCTCAGGGGCCACTTCAGCAAATACAGCCCCTAAGGAAGCTAGGAGCACCCTTATGATGATCGCTGTCATGACTTAACTATCCTCCTGGGCACCTTTGCACAATTTGCATGGATGCAGTTTTGTAATCCCTACAAAATATTCAGGTAGAGTCCCACCTTACGGTTTACAGAGATTTACATCGGTTCTGGTTAGAACTGATGCTCTAATGACACACAAACCATGGCCAGAATGTTCACTGCTTTGTTGACATCAGAAATATATTCAGGAAATTCCAAAATCGCTTCAATTTAGGCTAAGTATGGGTAGTTTCTGTCATGGTCCTCCAAAGTTAAAGCCTACAAGAGGCTAAATGGGTATTTTCTTCAAATGTCCCTCATAGAATGCCTGGAACACAATAGTCATTTTTACTCCACCATCCACCTTCTCAATTTTTGCGTGCACTTCTGTGGGATATCCTAGGAGTCCAAGAGGAAAAGTGCCAGTAGAAATTGCTGTTGAGATTATTGATCTTGTCTGCCAGGCCCAGAACACCCTTTTCTGAGGCCCTACCTCTTTTTTTCCTGATGATGATCTTACAGCCCTCAGCCTGTGCAATACTAAGGTCCCACTCTCCTTTGGAGAACATTTAGCCTGTATAGGGCCATTCTCTTCAAAGTTGTAGCTTAAGCTCAGTGTCTCTCCCTGGTCTTCTCCAAGATGATAACATAAGTATGCATGTCAATCTGTTATAGTCTGTTTCCTTGATCTGGTACTTTTCCAAAGAGACCAATGCTGTCGTTGGCATTCTTCTTCAGAAACTGTCTTTTGAACTTCTGCTCACAAGAGCAGATTTTCTGCCTTATGACCTAGGTCCATGGTTTGGCATGTGTTCCTGAACATTTGCATATGGAGCTTCCCATTGGGTATGTCCTTCCTAGGCCTATTTTCCATGTTGTTTTTAGTAACTATTCCATACTAGGTGGCTTCCACTTAAAGTCCCAGCTATGCAACTATACTTTGAAAAATGTGTTGTGTTTGGGGCCCATGTGTACTTGCCTTAACAAGAATTCATCCTCCACTTTACACTTCACTGCCCCAAATTCTTCTAATTTCTATAATTTAGCATCCACACAATACATAAGGTCATATAGCTTCTTACTTCTATGATGCTGTGTAGATGAAACAAATGTGAAATCTACTTGACTTGGTGTATTACCATCTCCAAAGGATCTTTCAAGTTTTTAATAAGGAATTTTCTGATGTAAATAAGCTGGATTCTGGGCTGTTAGACTTCCCAAATGTACAAAAGTTTTTGTACTTAATCTCCCCGTCAGCCAGGTTCTCTAAACTGTTAGAGGTCCCCCTATCACACATTGTCAATGATTCTAATATTTTCCATGGTTTTCCATGTTTATTTCCCAGGGGGACATGGCTTCTCCCCTGAAAAAGTTCTTCAGTTCAGCCAGTAGTGTTTCTCTGCCATGATATTCATAGTCCTTATGCTTGTCATTAGGCAAAGCTTTCTTGCCTGATCCAGTGGACTTCTCCCCTTTTTCACATAAAGGAGAGGTTTCATTGTCTGACTAAGCATTCAGGGGAATTGACTCTGTTCCTATGACCCTCTCCTATAAGGTTCCATTGATATGTCTTCCACTGACCTACTAGACCTGCCTTTGGGTTGTCCCCTTGATGTCATACTACCATCAGTCTCAAGGGAGATATCGCATCTTAGATACAAAGACATAAATGAAGCAGTTTCTTTGCCTGATGGAATGTAGTTATTGTTCAGTCATTTTCAGTTGTATCTGATTCTTTGTAACCCCATTTGAGGTTTTCTTGGCAAAGATAGTGCAGTGGTTTGCCATTTCCTTCTCCAGTTCATTTTATAGATGAGGAAATTGAGGCAACAAGGGTTAAGTGACTTATCCAAGGTCACACAGCTAGTAAGTATCTGCAGCCAGATTTTAATTTGGCAAGATGAGTCTTCCTGACTCCAAGCCTGGCACTCTATCCACTAGTTGCCCCAATGAAATATAATCTCACCATCAATTACAAATTTTATCTGGTTAAGATCTTTTACCTCTTGACCAGATGAGAACCCAAAAGTGTTTTAAGCTTGATCCTCAACTGCTTTGGTCAGCTACGGCAGCTCTAAAGTCTTTCAAAGTTGCTTTTCTCTCAATCAAATTCCAAAAAACTCTACCCCAAATTTTCTACCTTCCATTCTGATGAAGAAGGAAAAGCCATCAGATAACTACTCTAGGTAGAAGGAAATTGTTTGGATAAACTCATATTTAAATATTAAAATTTATAAAATTATTTTGTCAAAACTAAAAATGAAACTTGAAAATTCAAGAGTCAATTTTTCTCTATTATTATGTAGGGAACCAGTGAATAGCATAGGTCCATTAAAATATATACTGCAATGTGAAAGCACTCTATCTCAGGTACTCTCAGGGCCAAGTACACCAATCTTCACCCCACACCATTCCTAGTCTGCTACTTGACTTGTTACCTATTCATTCTCTCTCATCTTTGTCAAAAGTAATCAAGGGGCATGTTCTGATGTTTTCTCATAAATTCCCACAATGCAGAAACTATATGATTAATTAACCAGCTCTGAACCCCTACCCTAATTTATGAAACCTACAGGGTGTGGTGTCCAGCATGCAGGTTGGAGAGAACTGAGCTCTGGCTGGCCTGAGCACCCCCCTTAAATGAGGGCTTGGAAGGAGCCATCCAGTGAAAAGGAGAGAGAGGCGGTAGGGGTGGAGGGTCTTTCCAACGTGTAAATTCCAGACTGCTATAGTAGTTAAACTTCATTCTCTCAAAATGCCTCTTCAAACCCTTTCATAGATGACAGCTAACTCTCATACTCTCTCACAGACTCTTTCTCCATGGCAGTTAACTCTCTAAGTCTCCTCAAGAAAGAATTTCTTTGTCCTTTCCCAATGCCTCTCACAGAATCCTCCAAAGATGACAATGAACTCACTCAATCTCAGTCTCTCACAAGATGACAGTTAACTGTCATGCCCCAAGATTATATTCCCTCTCTAATAAAGAAACAAACAATATCCTAAGTCTCTTCGAGAGGGTCTATTGAAGCTGGGGTTATAGAGGGCATTTCTGATTTCAATTATTTTTAGTCTTCAAATCAGAAAATACTTTCTATTTACACAGAAATGACCCAGAATTAGAAGCTAAGATTTTTATTTATTTGTTTTTCTTCTAATTTCCCAAAGTGATTAACTCTCAATGCACCAGAGTATATTTTTTTCAATATTTAGACAATGTTGGAATTTATTTCCAGAGAAAGTAGCATTTTTAAATGGGTATGTGTATATATTTTTTGAGGAGGACTAAATTCTCAATGTCAAAATGCCATCTGAGGCTTAACACTCCCAATCCTCCACCCCACCCCCACCAAAAAGGGATCTTCTTTGAAATAACTTCCGTGTTCCAACTTTTTCATTCTTCTTACATGTCTCTATTAAACATAGATTGAGAATGATTTGTATTCCAATGTTGCCATACAATTTTGAAATGATAACTTTAGCATTTCAAATCATAACATTCGATTTTTTTCCATGTCACACATGCAGTTTACAATATTTCAGATCCAAAAGTACAAATTTTCAGAAATAGAATAATATCTTCCATTAGGGAAATTTTAGCTCAAAGATGAACATACAAATCATTGTTCAGTAAAATGAGAATTAACTCAATCAGTTAGCTATTCACATGACAGACTTAATCTGAACAGCTTCTGATAATAAATTGAACACTCCACAGTGCTGCTCCAAGTCAGAGCAATTTTTTAAAAATTCTCCTCCATTTGAGGGAAGCACAATTTTGACAAAATCTATGTCTATCATGTAGGAGGTAAATTAAGTCAGTACAGTCTTAAAGGGAATTTTTTTTATTCCATAATCTCTAAGTCTATGTTAGCAAGAACTTATGGTATCCCGAAAAGAGAAAGTCAAGAATGTCAGAACAGAATGCTGACGAAGCTGGATGCAGGTATTCAAATTTTTTAATTCCCAATGTAGGCATACTAATGAGCTACACCCAGAGAAACTTCATTAGGAAATTATATGTATATCTTTACATATACATGCATATATTCATACACATATATATGCATATGTGTTCATATATAATATGTATGTATATATATAATCTAGTTTTGTTCCCAAATAAGTTGCAACTTCATAGTCATGCTCAGTTTTTATTTATGAGCATTTAATTTTCTATGTAGCTATAAATTTAATCCTTTTTTTCTGAAGATTGACTAGAACATAAGAAAAAGGAGATATCTTTGCTTTAATTAAGATCCAAATCTAATTAGATAGTGTTCTTTTTCTCACTTAAGATTTAACTACATATTTAAGGCAAATGTGAAGAGACAAACATTTATATGCAATTGTTTTCTTCTTTCTTTTTTCCCCTTTTCTTTTCTGTTCCCACATGACTCCTTAAACACAGTTCAAGGGTACAAGGGCGTAATAATGGTTGTATGGGACAGGCCTGGCAGAGAGGACATCTCAACTGCCCAGTCTAAGACATCTTCCCATCAATCAATAGGCTTAATTTGCTGCAGAGAGTTACAAAAGAAAGCCTGTGGCTAATTTGGTCAAGTACTTAGTTTGTCCCTTGTATCTTTCAATTGTGATTTTAGTTTTTTTCCTTGTGAATCTTTGTGGCTTTTATCCATGAACTCATTTTTACATTTAAATACCATGCAGACCAATTAAAAAAGGACAAAAAGCACCAAAGTATTGGAGAATTTTCCATAAATGTCTTAATTTGTCAAAGCCTAATATTCTTTCCTTAGGGATTTTCAAAGTATACTACTTGACCAAAAATCTGTATGTTTGGCCAGAATAATAAGTGCACATACAAAATACTAGAATATCGTTTGGGGTAAATGGAACTTACTTGGCCTTTCTGTCACCATTGTAAATGCACAAGGAAAGAATGAAAAGTTTATTCAGCATATTGACTATCATTCTTTAGTACTACAAGGAGAGTTTCATTCTAAGGGGGAAAAGTCTGCTAGAAACAGTGCTGGGCTTGGAGGAGACAAGAACATAGGTTCAAGTACCACCTCCAACATTTACTATCTGAGTGACCCTAGGCAAGTCCTTATCTACAAAATGAGGGGCAGGAACTAGATGAGAGCTCACATTTATAAAATGCTCATTTGATCCTCACAATAACCCTGAGAGATACGAGTTAAGGAAACTGAGGCAGGCAAAGGTTAAATGATGAAGCAGATTTCTAAGATCTCTTAGGCACTTGTTCTAAATTGATGATCCCATGAAAGCCTGAAAAACTAAAATTCTGCCTGCAATAAGATGGAATTTCAGCTCTGCAAGCTTTCATGGGATCATCAATTTACAATTATGAGATGGTTTGAACAGACAGTTTGTAATTACAGATATAAACAGAGAAGAGAGGTCACAAATGATAGGAACAATGACAGTGATGTGTAACATGTATACCTTTTGAGCCTTTGATTGCTGTTGGGGATGGCTTTTGTTTCAGGAAGCTGGTAGTTGACAGGTACCCCTGGGGTGGAATCTGTCTAGGCATTCAAACACTTGCAGATCTTGTTAAAGAGACACTCCTTCAAGGATCGAGAATACAGATAATTCACATATCCCTCCCACAATAGGCTGGGTGTTCAATGGATTATGTGTTAAATATTCTCACAACAGGATTTCTTTTGGAAATCATCTGAGAGAAAAATGGAATTTTTTTTTAAGTTCTCTTGGACCTGTCAGAAAACAGGAAATGAGTATAGCAAGAATCACAGCTCATTAGATCATTTAAATTAAAGATTACTAATGCTGCTCACTTTTCTCCTCTTTCATCATCTCCAATTTCTTTGCAAAGGGAGAAGGAGGAAAAAGGGAGAGAAAGTAAAGGAGATATTATCAAAGGAAATACACAATTAATTATGCTTCAGTCAAATTTTTAAAAGAGAAGGTAATTGTGATGTCAGACAAAACATAATAAATTAATTTAATGGTTAATAGGGATAAACAAAGAAAATACATTAGTATAAGATACCATAGAAAATTAAATAATAACAATGCTTAATAAACATATGCCAAATGGTATAACATAAAAATTCTTTTTTTAGAAAAAATTCATTGTATTATAATTGAAAATAAACAGCAAAACTGTGATCATTAGGAACCCCAATGTTCCCCTTTAAGACTGAGACACATTGGGGCAGCTAGGTGGCACAGTAAGAGTGGAGTCAGGAGGACCTGGGATCAGTTCTGGCCGCAGATACTTAACACCCACACAAAAAAACTGGCCGTGTAACCTTGGGCAAGTTACTTAACCCCAATTGCTTTATAAAAAAAAAAAAAAGACTGAGACACATTTAACAAAAAAATCAATATAAAAATATTTAAAGACCTAAATAGAATGTGAGAAAAGATATATGTAAGAGATCTCTGGTAACTTCTGAATGGAACTAGAAGGAAGGATACATATTATTCAGCTGCATGAGCATCTTTACAAAAACATGATAAGATATTAAAACCTCATAAATACAGAAAAGCAGAAATATTAAACATATCCTTTACTGACAGTGCCACAATAGAAATAATAACTGCTTTTGAAGAAAAAAAGTTTTGAAAAAACTAAAAATATCTTAAAGAATATATGTCAAAGAACATATCATAGAAAAATAAATTATTTCATCAAGGAAAATGACAAAATAATACAACATCAAAAACAAGTTGGGAATGTAGTCAAAGTAGTCCTTAAAGGGAAATTTATATCTATAGTACTTTTAAAATAAGTTTTTGTTGATACCTTCTGATTCTTATATCATCATAGTTATGCTAAGTATTTCTCCCTCTCCCTTTCCCAAAGATCCATCCCATATACCAAATAGCATTTTTTACAAGGGAAAAACCCAATGCAACTGATAAATACATTGAAAAAGTTTAAAAATATGTGCAATGTGTAACACCTGTGGACCTCCCACTTCCATGAAAGGATAGACTGATGGTGACATCAATTGACATCAAAAAAAGTCTTGCTTGAACTCATAATTTTGTAACATTTACTTTTGATTTGGGGGGAATGTAGTTTTTCTCCCCATTTACTCACTTTCCATCCTCTTTGTATTTATCATACACATCAATATCACAGTAATACATTACATTCATGTATAACAATTAACTTTACCATTTCCCAAGAAGGGCATCTACTTTGTTTCCACTTCTTAGTCACCACAAGAAGTGCTGCTATAAATACCATCGTGCATATAAGGAATTCCTTCTATCAGTGACATGTAAGGCCAGTAACAGAGTCTCTAGTTCAAAGAGTATGGACATTTTAATCACTTTAATTGCATAATTCCAAAATGATGGCACGATTTCACCACTCCAGAAACAATGTATTAGTATGCCTATCATTCCACCACCCCTTCAATATTGACTATTGTCATTTTTGCCAGTGTTCAGGGTGAGAGATAAAACCTCAGGATTGTTTTGATTTACATTCATCTTATTAATTTATCAATGTTTTAGATCATTCTTTCAGGTAGTTGTGAATAGTTTGCAATTCTTTTGAGAACTTTTTTATAGTTTGGGGATTAATTATTAGTTGATATTTATATGTATTGAAATATATATAAATTTATATATGTGTATGTGAAACATTTATCAACATATGTATATGCACACATATATTTTTGCATATATATAGATATATATATATATATATTGATAAACAATTTTTCCCGTTTGGCCATTTCCCTTCTTTTCATAGTTATGTTCATTTTGTCTACACAGAAGCTTTTCAGTTTCAAGTATTCAAAGTTGCCTATTTTATCTTTTGTAATTGTTTCTATTGTGTGTTTGATTAAAAATACATCTCCTACCCAAAGCTATGATATGTTTCTGATATGTTTCTCTCTTTTTTATAGTATGATATTTAATGTTAAGGTCATATATTCATTTAGAATGTATTGTAGAGTGTGGTATAAGGTATTGGTCTAAACCTGATTTCTGCCAGGATGCTTTACAGTTTTCCTAGCAATTTTGATCAAATAATGGATTTTCCCCCAGGGAATTTATGTTTTACACTTTCTTAAACACTGAATTATTGAGTTCTATTATTTCTGATGGTCCACATTTATCTGTATCTATTTTAGCCATATTTTTAAGCCAGATGGTTTTGATGGCTGCAGCTTCATAATACAGTTTGAGCTTTGGAAGTTCTATTCTCTTTTCATCCCTACTTCTTTTTATCATTTCCCTTGATATTCTGTGCTTTTATTTTTTCCAAATGAAATTTATTATTTTATCAAGTTCTATAAAGATTCCCTTGGTAATTTTATTAGTAGAGCATTACAACTGTAAACTAATTTGGGTAGTATTATCATTTTTATTATATTGGCACCACCTAGCCAAGAGCACTGACTATTACTCCATCTATTTAAGTTGTTCTTTATTTCCTTAAGGATCATTTTGTAATTGAATTTATACTTGTCTTTTGTGTGTTTCAGTAGGTCACTCTCCAGATACATTATGCGTTTTGTGGTTATTTGGAATGAGATTTATCTTCTTTTTTTGCTTCTTGCACCTTAATATTATAGAGAAATACTACTGATTTTTAACTAAATACTACTGATTTGTAACTCACCACTTTTCTGAAGCAATTAATTTTTGTAGTAAGTATCTTAGCTGATTCTATCATATGATCAGCAGATAGGAAGAGTTTTATCTTCTATCTACCTATCTTTATGACTTTAATTTCATTCTCCTGTCTTATTGCTACTGATGCATTTCAATACTATGTCAAATAATAGTGGGGAGAGTAGGCATCCTTATTTCACTCCTGTATTTACTGGGAAAGGTTCTAGTCTATCCTTGTTGTGTAGGATACTTGCTTTTGGTTTTAGATATATTTTTATGATATTTTTAAAGGTCCCCCTAGGTGAGAGAAGTAATTCTATTTCCCTCATATTAATAACCAATTATTGAATTAGGACTAAGGTTTTTCCCCTATCCTACTTCCTCATTCAGAAATCAGCCGCTGTAGGTTATTCAGGCAGCTTTTGAAATGTAGGGCTCATAATGAGAGAGAAAACTCAGATCTGTTCAAAAGTTGAAGAAATTTTAGCTTTAGTAAATTGATAGATTCCAGCTCATAGGATTTTAATCAGACAGGACTAGGGAAAAATGGATTCTCTCTTTTGTCTAGATTACCCTAGATGGGATGATAATGGATATAAATAAGTCTCTGTGACCAAGACTGAGTGGTCGAAGTCCCACCTCCCAGACCCTCTTTAGAATAAGCCTACCTGTTATTATAATATTCATTCTCTCATTACATGTTGACCAATCAGAATTGATTTCCACCCTCAGGAACACCCACTCTTCCAAGTGAATGGGTTCCCTGAAGGGTCTTTGGCATTGAGAATGCCACTGACCTTTTTATTAATTATATGCTAGCATGAATTTTTTTGGAAGTGGGAAGACAAGGCAATTGGGGTTAAGTGACTTGCTCAAGGTCACACAGCTAGTAAGTGTGTCAAGTGTCTGAATCCAGTTTTGAACTCAGGTCCTCCTGACTCCAGGATTAATGCTCTATTCACTGCACCACCTACCTGCCCCTTAGCATGATTAATAAAATGATTAGTTACCCAGAAAACATGTCTGTCAAACTTTTTATATATTACATATGCCTACATTTTGTGAGATTGCTTTTTTTTTTTTAGCATAATAGAGTGTATACTTTGTCAAAAGCTTTTTCTCCATCTATTGAGATCATCATATGTCTCTTAATCTTTAATATGATTATTTACGTTTACTACTTTCCTAATGCCAAACTATCTTTATATCCCTGGTATAAATCTCACTTAGTCATATTGAATGATTTCTTGGATAAGTCACTGTAGTCTGACAGGATTTTATTTTTAAAAATTTGAGTTGGTGTTCATTAGTGATATTGACCTATGGTTTTCTTCCTGTTTATTATCTTTCCTTGGTTTAGGTATTGGAACTACATTTGTCAGAGAACAATTTAGAACTCTGCCCAAAGGGACACAAAAATGTCCATACCCTTAGATCCAGCAATACCTCTACTAGGCCTATATCCCATAGCAGCTCTTTTTGTGTTGGCAAAGAATTAGACATTGAGGGGATGCCCATCAACTGGGGAATGGCTGAACAAGTTGTAGTATATGAATGCAATGGAATACTATGGTTCTATAAGAAAGGATAAGCAGGAAGATTTCAGAAAAACTTGGAAAAACTTACATGAGTTGATGCTGAGTAAAGTGAGCAGAGAGCAGAGAACTAAGAGAACATTGTATACAGTAACAGCAACATTGTGCAAGTATCAACTTTGATACACTTGGCTCTTCTCAGCATTACAATGATCTAAGACAATTCCAAGGAATTCATGATGGAAAAGGTTATCTACATCCAGAGGAAAAACTATGGCATCTGAATGGAGATCGAAGCATATTATTTTCTTTCTCTTTCTCATGGTTTTTCCCTTCAGTTCTGATTCTTCTTTCACAACATGACTAATGAGGAAATATGTTTAATGTGATTTTTACAAGTATAGCTTATATCAGATTGCATGCCATCTTGGGGAAGGGGAAGGAAAAAGGAGGGGGAAAATCTGGAACTCAAAATCTTATAAAAGTGAATGTTGAAAACTAAAATAAACAAAAAACAAAAAAGAACTATATTTGTCTCATAAAAGGATTCTGGTAGAGTACTTTCTCAATTTTCAAGACTAATTTGAAGTATAAATTAATCATGTGTCAGGCATTGTGCTAAGCTCTGGGGATTCAAAAAGAGGCAAATAATAGTCTCTGTCCTCATTGAGCTAAAAATCTAATGGGGGAGACAACAAGTAAACAGTTATTTACAAAACAAGCTATATACAGAATTAATAGGAAATAATTAAAAGAGGAAAAGCAATGTCATTAAGAGGGGTTAGAGAAGGTTTCCTGCAGAAGGTGGGATATGTTTGATAGAATTCTCCTATGAAATCATCAGGACCAGGAACTTATCTATGTTGGTTCCTTTACAGATATACTTATCTCCTTTTCTGAAACTGGCTTATTAAGATCTCTATCTGGTCTTCTGATAGTTTGGTTATTTTATATTTTTGAAAATATACCTTTATTTCTTCTGTGTTCTCATGTTTGTTAGCATATAACTGTGTGTACCATGTTCTCACTGTTCTTTTTTTTTTCTGAAAGCAATTGGGGTTAAGTAACTTGCCCAAGGTAACACAGCCAGTTTTTTTTGTGTGGGTGTTAAGTATCTGAGGCCGAAACCGATCCCAGGTTCTCTCAACTACAGGGCTGGTGCCCTTACTCACTGCGCCACTTAGCCACCCCCTCATTGCTCTTTTGATATTTTCTGATTTTGCTGTGATTTCACCTTGGTCATTTGTTATTTTATTGATTTGATTTTCTGCTGTCTTGTAGGTAACCATATTAGCTAAAGGTTTATATATTTTATTAGTTTTTTTCAAAGAATCAGCTTTTACTTTTATTTATCATTTCTACATTTTTATTTCTAAATCATCCCTTTAATTATTAATATCTCCTTTTCTGTGCTTATTTTGGGTTTATTTGTTGGCTTTCTAATTTTTTAAGTTCATATTCAGTTAATTAATCCTCTCTTTTTCTGTTTTATTAATGTATGTTTGTAAGGATATTATTCCCCTAAAGATTACTTTATCTACATTTCAGAAATTTTGGTATATTATTTCATCATTATCATTTTCATTTACACAAGAATTAGTTATTTCTCGGGGGCGGAGCCAAGATGGCAGAGTAGAAGTACGACCTTCCCCCAGCTCCGGCTTCCACCCTCCCTAAGCCATGAACAAAGGGGACTCTAAACAAATTTTGGAGCTGCAGAACCCACAAAATGACACAGAGAAGCTAACCTCCCACTGAGGACAGCCTGGCAGGCCAGCAGGAATCCAGCACAGCACTCTGGGAGCCAAGCCCAGGCCCACTCCGAGGCTTTAGCCCCAGGGCGGGCCTGACCAGCCGCTGGCCAGAGGGACTCCAGATCAGCAGCAGCTGTGGCCGTTTCCTGATTTATGAACACATAGACACAAAGGACAAAGTGAGAGGTCAGTAGAGTCTGGACTTTGGGACCAGTAAGTGGGAGTGCATGGCTTTTACCCCCAGGTTGTAAAGCCACTGAGATGCCTGAACAGCCAGCCAGTTCCATGTGGCGGCCTCAGCTCTTGGCCTGCAGAGTGTAGGGGGACCAAGCACCAGTCTGAGGGGTAATCGCTCTTGCTTTAACCTGCTTGGATATGGATTGTAGTCTAGGGTGGAGGTCCTGGGGTGTGTGTCCAGCTTGCCAGAAGGTGTGGAGACCTCAGAGAGGGCACCCATCTAATAGCTCTGGCAGCTGAGAAAACCCCAGCATTTGGGACAAAAGCTCCCCTCTCTGGAGGCAGAGTCCAACTGTGGCAAAAAGCCCAAAAGTCAAGTAATTGAGTGGCAAAATGAGCAGGCAAAGGAAACAAAGTAGACAGAAGATTCCAACATTGCACTCCTATTTTGGGGACAAAAAGGAGCAAAGCATGGAACAGGAGGAAAACAGTGAAGTCAGAACTCCTGCACCAAAAGCTTCAAAGGAAAATACAAGCTGGTTACAGGCCATAGAGGACCTTAAGAAAGATTTTGAAAACCAAATAAGAGAAATGGAGAAAAAATTGGGAAGAGAAATGAGAACAATGCAAGAAAATTATGACTGACTCAAATGGCAAAGGAGGCCTAAAAAGGCAATGAGGAGAAGAATGCCTTAAAAAGCCGAATTTGCCAGATGGAAAAAAAATCTCAAAAACGAAATGAGGAGAATCATTGCTTCAGAATTAGATTGGAGCAAGTGGAAGCAAATGACTTTATGAGAAATCAAGATGCTGTTAAACAGATACAAACTAATGAAAGAATAGAAGGCAATGTGAAATATCTCATGGGAAAAACCACTGACCTGGAAAATAGATCCAGGAGAGATAATTTAAAAATTATTGGACTGCCTGAAAGCCATTATCAAAGTAAGAACCTAGAAATCATCCTCCAGGAAGTTCTCAAAGAAAACTGCCCTGACATTTTAGTACCAGAGGGCAAAATAGAGGTTGAAAGAATCCACCGATCACCTCCTGATAAAGATCCCCAAAAGAAAACTCCTAGGAATATTATAGCCAGGTTCCAGAATTCCCAGATCAAGGAGAGAATATTACAAGCAGCCAGGAAGAAACAATTTAAATATTGTGGAAACACAATCAGGATAACCCAGGATCTGGCAGCTTCTACACTGAGGGATCAAAGGGCTTGGAATATGATATTCCAGAGGGCAAACCAAAGAGTCACCTACCCAGCAAAACTGAGTTATCATGTTTCAGGGGAAAATATGGTCATTCAGTGCAACAGAGGACTTTCAAGCATTCTTGATGAAAAAAACAGATTTGAATAGAAAATTTCACATTCAGATACAAGAAGCAAGAGAAGCATGAGAAGGTAAACAGGGAAAAGAAATCATAAGGAACATATCAAAGTTGAACTATTAACATTCCTACATGGAAAAACAATAATTGTAACTTATGAAACTTTTCTCAGTAGTTGAAGGGATTAGAATTATATATATATATATTTGTCTATATATGAGGGTATATGGGCATATGAATACATATGTGAATATGTATATATGTTTACAGGTATACATAGATAGAGGGCACAGGACCAATTTAACAGGAAGGAATGATACTTAAAAGGTGAAATTAAGAGGTGAGAAGAATATAATGAGAGGAGATGGGGAGAGACAGATTGGGGTAAACTATCTCATACAGAAGAGGCAAGGGAAAATGGTTACAATGGAGGGAAAGAATAGGAAGGCAAAAGGGAATGAGTCAACCTTATTCCCATTGAATTTAGCTTGAGGAGGGAGTGAAATACACATTAAATAGGGTATCTCACCCTCCAGGAGAATAGGGGAGGAAGGATGAGAGGGGGGATGATAGAAGGGAGGGTAGGCTGGTGGGGAGGGAAGTTGGAAGCACTCACTTTTGAAAATAGATGGGATCAAAGTAGAGAATAGAACAAATGGGAGGTGGGATAGGAGGGAGGGAAATATAGTCAGTCTTTTACAATATATCTACTGTTATTGTTTTGCATTAGCCACACATGTACAACCTATACTGAACTGCGTATCTTCCCAGTAAGGGTGGGTGACAAGGGAGGAAAGGAATGAATCTGGAATTGAAAGTTTTAAAATCAAATACTCAAATATATATATATATATATATATATATATATATATATATATATATATATGTATATATACACACACACACATACATATATATGTATATGTATACATATATGTATATATGTGTGTGTATATATATTCATATATATATATATATACTATTATTAATACCATTTTACATGTAGTTGGGAAATAAGATATACAGGCACTGAAGCATAGAGATCCACTGGAAAAGTAGAAAGGGGTATGGGAGAAAATATGGGAGAGAGCAGGTTGGAGGAGGGGATATCCTGTGTGACTGCTATTTTGGGGCAGTGGGTAGGGGAAAGATGGGGAGAAAATTTGTAACTCAAAATCTGGCAGAAATGAATGATATAAATCAGAAGTTAATAAAGCATTAAAAAAATAAAGAGAGGAATGCTATTGAGTTATAAAAATTTTCTACTGCCAAAAAAAAAAAGAATTAATTATTTCTCTAATTTGTTCTTTTTTCTACTTATTATTTGAGAGGTTGTTGTTAAATCTCCTTTTTGTCTGAATCTTTTGTTTGCAGACCCTACACCAATTTCTATTTTCCTTGTGCTATGGTCTATAAAGGATTACTACCTATTTCTGCATTTTATCATTTGATTTGTAATATCTTAGTACATGATCAGTTTTTGTAAAAGTTTCACATGGTGCTGAGAAATACGTATATTCTTTTGAAGTTCCATTTAGAAGATGAAGTCTTAAATTTTTGAAATCCAATTTCTCTAGCAATTTAATTTAATCTCTAGCAAAATAATTGCTATATATATATATATATATATATATATAAACTGAGAGAGGGATATTAACATCTTTTGTCACTCTTGCACCATTGCCTATGCCTTCCTGTAGTATCTCTTATAATGTCTCTTTTATGAATTTGGATGCTAAGGTTAAAAAGTATATAATTATTTATATTAATTTGTTGATTATACTTCCTTTCAGCATAATGTAGTTTCTTAGTTTATCCCTTTTTGTTTTTTGAATGTTTGTTTTTGCCTTGTCAGAGTGATTGCAACTCCTACTTTTATGGACTCACTTGATGCATAGTAAATGATGTTTTCTCCCCATACCCTTTTTTGTATCTTTGTTTTTTAAATGTATTTCTTGTAAGCAACAGATTGTAGGATTTTGTTTTCTTATCCAATCTGTCATTCTTTTTCATTTTATTTGAATGTTTAATCCATTCACATTTAAAGTTATGAGTTAGACTTATATTTTCCTCCACTTATTTTTTTTTTTAAAGCAATCGGGGTTAAGTAACTTGCTCAAGGTTACACGGCCAGTTATTTCTGGGTGTGGTGCTGAGTATCTGAGCCCGGATTTGATCCAGGTCATCCCGACACTGGAGCCTGTGCTCTTACTCGCTGAGCCACCTGGCGGCCCCTAAGCAATTGGGGTTAAGTAACTTGCTCAAGATTACACAGCCAGGTGTTTCTGGGTGGGTGCTAAGTGTCTGAGCCCGGGATTCGATCTCCAGGTCTTCTCAACACTGGAGCCGGTGCTCTTACTCGCTGTGCTACCTGGCCGCCCCATCCACTTATTTTTAATATTAGATTTCTTAAAGTTATTATTTTTATGTCTTCTACTGTAAACACAATACTATGTTCCTTCAGTTACTTTACCTTAATCTTTTTTTAAAGTAGCTCTGTTCCCACTGGCTCTCTTCCTCTCACAGCTAATCCCCTCTTCTCATCTATTGCCCCTTTCCCTTTGGAGTTTTACTTATGAGTTCCCTTTTTGCTTTTGCTTTTATATGGTTAAATAATTCTTCCTGCCCACTTTTTGTCTTTCAGTTAGTCAAGCTGATTCCCCCTTCCCCTCTTCTTCTACTAGTCTTATTCATCAGGTTTTTAAATTCATTTTTGGCACTCCTTTCAAAAAAGGATTTCTCTCACTCTCTTCATTATTTATTCTATCTTTATATAGTCTAGACTAGAGATTCCCAAATTTATTTGACCCACCACCCCCTTTTTAAAAAAATTATTCAGAGCCCCCCAGGAAATCTAATAACTTATTACAAATTTGGGGGGGTTTTCCTACATCGAAATTTTGATGACACAATATTGTGTCATGTAACCGTATAGCATCATATTGTAAAAAAAAGTCATCACATGCACATATTCCTCCCAATGCATGCTGGACTTCCAGACAATGCATGATACTGCCAACACTTGCTTGTTAAGACCTGTTGGCAGACTTGACCACAGATCAGTTATAACTTGCATTTTTTGGTGTTTATTTGGAAAATAATATAATCTATGACTTTAACTCTGTCATACAACAGATGAAACATGTATGAATGGTTTTTCAAAGTTCTCTTCTCTTCTTTTCTTTTGCTTTCATTGGCCCTTATTTTTATTCAATGACTGCTAATTGCACCCAAGGCTACTACCACACCCCTGGATCATTCTAGTATCCCCCAGGGGGTGGTATTACCCACTTTGGGAACCTCTGGTCTAGACCCCCATTCTCTGATTTGTTGCATTTATAATTATCTGGTCTCTCTCTAATCTTTCTATTCCTTATGGCGTAAAAACTTCCAAAGTATCTTGGTAACTTCCAAGATAACTTCTAGGTTCTCTTCTCTAGATAGTTTCTGCCTCTGCCTTGTAATGCTTGCTTATGGATTCACCTGTTCCATTATTTGTTATTCCCAGAAAATTATAATTATTTCAGGTGTAAGAAAGGATGTTCTATGGTAGGGCCCCTCCCCCTGATTATACAGTCCATCATTAATCTATTCTCTCTCTTGATTGCCTATTTTTCCCCCATTTGCCTCAAAATCTCCTAAGTTTTATCCTCTCCTATTCCCCCAGGTGCCAATTGTCACCATGAGTTCTAATTCCTCCCCTTTAAAAGTAGGACAAGTAGATTTTTCAAACCCCAAATTCCCCAGGCCACACCCAGCACAAGATCTCCATCTCCATTTACAGACCATATCTCCTCACTCAAAGTAGCATTCATCAGTGCATCCTCCACCTACCACCAAAGGAAGACCTTTCCTTTCCCCTTTGCAATCCTTCCCCACATCTTCTTCACCCATTCCCCTGTAGGCCTATAGACTCTTCTCTTTCTGAGATCACAGAAATAACATTCCCCTCATTGTTAGCCCTTGAGTTGACCTTGACATTTCACATGTTATTCTCTATCTTCCTGCTCCTTTCTCCCCTTTCAGGTACCTTCTCTCATTGTCATGTAGTCCCCAAAACATTGACTCAGATGTAGTCAGTCACCAGGTTCTGCTCCTAATGCCCTATGCCCACTTCTTCACCATTACCTCCAATCCTGTCTCCTTGAGTACATTTAGAAGGACGTCTCTTATGGGGTCTCTCTGCTGTCACCCAGTTGCTGTTATTAACCATGGCTGCTGCATTTATTCATTCCTTCTGCATTTCTATTGTTTGAAATGTTTGAGATACAACTAATCTCTTCAGTTCTGGTTTTCTTTCTAAATGTTTCAAATGCCTCTTTATTATTGAATGTCCATCTTCTATCTATATGGTTAAGTTCAGATTTGCAGGATAGGTCATTTTGGGTTGCAGCTTGAGCCTATTGTTCTTTGGAACACATCACTCCTTCCTAAGCTTTCTGGTGGATACAGAATAGCCTTGCATTTTTAAAAATTTACTTTTCTTTGTATTTGAACATCTTTCTACTGATTGCTTACAGAATGTGTTTTTTAATTGAATTGTTAAATTTAACCATAATATGTCTTGGTGTTTGCACCTTGGGTTTTTCTGGGTCTATGAATTTTTTCAACTGGTATTTCATTTTCTATGTTCAGAAATTCTCAACAATTCTATTATTTCCTTCATTATTGTTTTAAGTTTTTTTTGTCCTGCTATGTTCTTCCAGGAGACCTATGATCCTTAAGTTGTCTGTATGCATCTTGTCTTTGAGTTCGGTATGTTTTCCTTGCAGAGTAAGAATTACATATATATTTTGCTTTTGGGGGGGGGCAATTGGTGTTAAGCAACTTGCCCAAAGTCACACAGCTAGTGTGTCAAGTGTCTGGGGCCAGATTTGAACTCAGGTCCTCCTGACTCCAGGGCTGGTTCTCTATTCACTGCACCACCTAGCTGCCCCAGCATATTTTCTTTTAATGTTATTGTTTTTTGCTTCTTTTCTTCTAGATAGTCCTTTACTTCAGTGTAATTGCATTCCCAATCTCTGGTTTTCTCTTTTGTTTTTTGGTGAGTCTTGCCATTACAGATTCCAGTTTTCCTATTCTGTTCATTACTTTTTATTTTGTAGGACATAAATTCTGCTCTCATAATTTCCATTTTTCTTTTGATTTATTCAGGAACAATATGTTATAATTCCATGTTCTCCTTAAATTCCAGAAGATCCTCAGTCTCATCAAGTGCTGGATCATTTCTTTTGTTTTGCAATATTTATTCATAGAGTCTGAACTCACTTATTAGATCTGGAGGCCATATTTCTTTCTGTTGTTAATATTTTCCCTGTTAATTTATCTTCTTATGTTCAAAGTTTTTGAATTTTTTTCTTCCTGTTATTTTTGGTAATTTGATATGTGGTATTTGGTAAGTTCACCCTCCTCCTCAATTTTCACCCACTGTTCATTTTCTAACCCTCTATCCTCTGCTGGTGATTTGCTTGGGAACAGGATTTCAAAGCATATCAGCTTCCTCACATGTTGGGCAATTCATACTTCACCAGCCTAAGCCTCTAACCCATGTAACTTTTGGGTGGACAGAACTGACCCCAATTGGATGCCATACTCTTTCCCTTGAGCTTAATGGAGTGCTGCACAGTCCTTATACACGCACAGCATCCTGTTCTGGGGTCCTGTCCCACTCCCTCTGTTCTTTGGTTCTCTAGCCTACCACCAATAGTTCAGAACTTTACAGCATTGGTGCAATGAAGTTCTCTGCCATCATGCTGCCTGTCTGCAGTGGCACTAGCAAATCAGAGCCAGGGTGTCCATGGTACTGAAAGGGAAGGGGGCTAGGATGTGGAGCTGGGTTTCACTGCAAGCCTGTATGTCAGTTCCTTGGGTCTGCTATTGTAGTTTCACTGCCAGTAGAATGAGAGGTGCAAGGGAGGTGTGCCAGTGTGCCAAGTAAGCTCAAGGTTGTTGCTGTGTTGTTTTATTTAACCTTCTTTTGCATTCTGCATGTTCTGGACCATGAAGACAGCTGAATTTGCCTTACCTTTGGCACATAATTTCTGTTTTGGAGAGATCTGAGACATCATGTGGATTAAAGAAAAATGTCTAGTCCTCTATCTTGTTGCTGACATGACTATCTATAAATACTTCTATTAACAAAAGAGAAAATAATAGATCAACAAATTGAGCATGCAACTTTAAAAAAACAGAAAAAAACAACTAAACACAAAGTAAAAATTCTGGAAATAAAGTAGAAATTAAACTGACATCTAAAAAATCAAATTTATAAATAAAATAGGAACTTTTGAATAAGAAACTAATATTGAAAAAGCTAAAATTGAAAAAAAAAATCATTAATTTGAAAATTTTCAATGAGATTAAAAAAAATTGCCAAAATAAAAATGGGGCATTCACATAAATGAAATAAAAATAAAGGAAATTATTAGAAACATTTTTGCCCAATTAGATGCCAACTGAACTAATAAATGAAGTGGATTGATACTTATATAATATAATCAGATTAACAAAACAAGAAAAAGGTTTTTAATAACCTGACCTCAGAAAAAAAGAAATTGAGAATGATTTATAAATGAAATAAAAAAGAATAATGTCAAGGATAGAGTTATTCATGTCAAGAAAAAGAGCTACAAATCCCTTTTCTCTGGTGATCCACCACATGCTCTTTGAGCCCAGAAGGAAGAACCCAAACCAAGAGCTGATGGTTGCAAAGAGCCAGATTTTGGGTTGATGTAAGGAAAAACTTCCTAACAATTAGAGATTTCCAAAAGTGGAATGAGATTCTTCCAAAAGTAGTGGCCCCTTACTGGAGGTCTCCAAGCAAAGGATGGATGATCATTTATTGGTTGTATTACAGAGGGATTATTGTTCACGCACAGGTTAGACTTGATAGCCTCTGGTGTCCCCTCCAATTATGATATTCTGCGATTTTTTCCCCATATAATTCCTCCATATTCCCCAGAATCTGAGTTCCCCTAACATGTTCCCCCATGCACACACACAATGTTAGCTCTATTCCTGCCATTTATGTGCCTAGTGTTTACCTAATTGGGGCAATTATGTGCCTAGTGTTTACTTTGCATGCTTCTAGTACATATCTCCCACCTCTAGCTATTGATTATGTTTCTCAACTGACCCTCTTTGGCAAAGATCTCCCAATAACAGGTCAAGCAATTATCTGTTCTCAGTTGTTTAGTTTTCTAATCTACTATATTTTTAAGAGAATTTGCTTACAGGTTCTTTTGTTTTTCTTTTAAAGATCTTTTAGGGTCCTTAAAGAGAAGAACCATGTCTTTTTTTTATCCCTCAGAATTTTCAGTTCCTTGTACATAGACACAATTAATAGACGTGCATGGAATTTTGAATTTGAATAACATTTTGAACATAATTTAACAAAAGCATTTAAAGAATATTATAATGTTCTGCACCTAGGACAGACAATCTGTAGTGCCACATTCTCAAGATTGCTGGTAGGTATAAGGTTCAGAAGGTGTTATAAGTAAAAATCTAAATTAGTTAACAGGTAAAAAGCAAGTCCTTAAGGCCCAGTGTCCTTTAAGACATGGTAGTCTATGGGAAGGTCAACATCAGAGACTAGTGCCAAATGATTTATAGAACTACAATGTACCTTTGTGTAACCCTAACCTTTGTGTTAGATCTGTTATAGCTAACTTTTCAAAGATTCTACTCATTCTATTAAACTTTTTTTTAACTTTTCTTTATTTAAAACTTTTCTATTACACTTTTTTCTTGTTTATCTTTTTGCTAAATTTGTTTCAATATGAAAGGGGCACAATGAGGTCCCTAAAACCTAAAGATCATAAGAGCCAGAAAAGGTCTCTGGTAGTAATGATCATGATAGCCTTCTGCAGCTTTCTACTAGCTTTGAAGCTTCTTTAGTCCTATACAACCTGACCAGTCTTCCTGAAGTAGAGAACTGGTCTCCAACTGGTCTCTTCACTATCAAGGCACTTCCTGTTGCCCCCAAAATGGATACAGATGCCCTAGGAGCTAGAAACCAAAACTCTTAGTCTTTCCTGCATTGCTACTTTTGTCCTAAATGGTTGGTTAGAAACTATTCACAAGGAACCTGAAATAGTTATTTCCTCACAAGTATGTATGGTAATTCTCAATTCATTAGTCAACTAGTTAAAACATCCTATTCCCTCACAATTCTGAGTTAACAGGACTGAATTATACCATGCTTTAAATAAATTTTTGAGAGCAAAACTCAGTTGAATTTATTGTTTTTTCGACAAAGTATTTCAGGAAAAGTCTGACATTTGAGTGTATAGATACCTACATATACATAAATTTCCCCCTTACAAACTTCAGTCAGTCATTCCTTGTTCCAGCTAAGGGCATTTTGAAGACACTAGGCAACAAAGCTTTGGCTCTAGAAGCCCTTCTCACTACAATTAGGTTTTCATCCATTCATGTATCCACCCTCCCAGTATTCCACAGCAAAGTATGGGATCTTATTTATTCCAATTATGTCTCTTCTATAGAATCATTCCATCTTCTCTCTCTATTGAGAAGCCCTGAAAGAACACCAGTGGAGCGTCTCTTCAGTAACATACTGATTAAAAACTGCTAGACACTGCTTTTCATGATGGCCTCATTCATTTGGAGCTGAATACTCTGCTCTTGCTTTCACAGGGATAGATAGTAAAAACATTAGCAAAGAAGTCCCTTATCCTTTATAATCTGGGAAGGATAGCCCATATTATTAAACAATACTTTTATTTTAATCAGCATTAAATTATTATGCAAATGCTATGAAGGGATCTTTGTGCTCTAATGAATCTACAAATATAATGATGTAAGAAGCATAACTCTCAAACAATCATAATATCTAATACCATTTTAAATTTAGAAAATGTACTTTGAATAATTGAACTTTGTTTTCCATCAGGCTAAAGTCTATTCTTCCCAAGTTACTGAGTTGTTCATATTTTTTAACCCAGAGATTCTACTAATAGCACTGTGTAGTTTAAGAAGGTTATTGATGGCTAGAAATGACCCATATGTACAAAAGTATTAAAACAGTATTATTTATGATAGCAAAAAAGGAAACAAAATATATGCACAATGATTGGGGAAAACTCAACAAATTATGGCATATTAGAGTAATGGAATATTATTCATCAAAAGTAATTACAGATATAAAGAATTCAGAGGGATGTCAATTAGTCAGTCATTATGGAAAGCAATTTGGAACTATACCACAAAATCACTCTTTGACTTAGTGATATGTTTAGGCCTATACCCTAAAGAAATCAGAAAAACTGGTATAAAGTAATGGAAAGACAGCAGAGCCCAATGAATAATAACGATAATTGAAATAAAATCAACATGTAGAAGCAACAAACTTCAGTTATAATATAACAGGCGCTAGTACCAACCTGTGAAAGTTAAAACATACACACTCACACACACACGTGCCTAGCATTTCTCTTAACAATTAATATCTAACTTTCGGGGAGAATGCACACGGTAAACAGTTTGGGGGTTTGTTGGGAAGTGACTATTTTGTTGAAACAAAATATATCAATACATTTTTCATAATTTATTTATTTATTTTTAATTTTCAACATTCATTTCCACAAGATTTTGAGTTCCAAATTTTCTCCCCATCTCTCCTCTATCCCCTACCCCAAGATGGCTATCAATACATTTTTTTTAAATTAACAATAAAATCTTTTCTTTCTAGTCTTTTATATATAAGGGTGTAGATGGGAAGTAGCTTTTCTGATCTGGAATGAGGGATTGAAGGATGATAGCAGATGGAAGTTGATTTCAACCTAACCTTATACATTGCTCTATTTAGACTACCATGTGCATTGGCCAGATTTTCACCAGATAAGCATGCTGGAAGACTTATAAATACATACAAAATTGTTTTAATGCTATCAAATAACTTACAATGTTGTAAGATATTTTCATTATATGGTAATATTGATAAAGACAATTTCTATAGACAACCAAGATGTTGAAATACTAACAGAAATGGATCCTTAATTTATTACCTTTGAAAATTGCGATGGCCTGGTTCCATGGGACAGCGAATAGAGTGCTGGACCTGGAGTTAGGAAGACCTGAGTTCAACTTCTCCCTCAAATTCTAGCTATGTGGCCTTGGGCAAGTCCCTTAACTTGCCTCAATTTTCTCATTTATAAAACAGGGATAATAATAGCGCTTACCTCACAGAGCTTCAAGGATAAGATGAGATAACATTTGTAAAGTACTTTGCAGACCTTAAAAGTGCCATATAAATAAATGCTGGTGATCATCATCAACAACTTAAAAATACTAAATTAAGCAAATATTTTGTAGTAATAAAAAATTCTTCTCATTCAGAAATTCACCATTTAATATACTGTCTAAGTACTGTTGAAGAGAAGAAAAGACTGCAAGGAGTTTATAGTCTGGGAGAAATGGTGTAAGACATATACAAATTAATATAATGCCAATTATGTTGATTTTGAATTTAAGTACATAAAAGAAAAATAAAATACAGTGAGATTATGTGAGAGATAATTCCATTCTGAAAATAATTAAGTGAAATCCACCATTGTCATAAGCCAGGACACACACACACACACACACACACACACACACACACACACACACACACACACACACCTCCCAACTCCTACAAACAATGCAAGTTAAGCTAGTTTCTTTTCCTAAAAGGCAAGGAAGCTATCCCTAAGACTTGACTGGCCCAAAGGGATAAGGCTCAAGCCTCACATCTGTTGACACAGATGATCAATGGCCTTACTCCATATTGATGTGATTTTTTGTCCACCAAAGCCAGGAGTTCTTAACCTGGAGGTCAGGGACCCTTGAATAGATTTCAAGCTGTCCATGAATTCAGATGGGGAAAAAATATATATTTTTTAAAATTTTCACTAACCTCTCAACTTCCATTAATCTTTAAAATTCCACATTTCCTTCTAACCTGAATATATATACATATGTTCTGAAAAAGGGTCCAGAGGCTTCATCAGATTGCCAAAAGAGTTCATGTCACAAAAAAGGTGAAGAACCTCTGACCTAAGGGCATACAAAGTCCTACCCATGGAAATCCCCGGCCTTTCAAACCTGGTGAACATCTCAAGGCCATGTAATTCACCACACCCTGCCTAGTTGGCCAAATGTATTCTCATATGCACGATGAGTGAATGAACAAATAAATGTAGTAAATAAATGAAGCATGTTGTTAGTGCTTACTATGTGCCAAGCACTGTGTTAAGCACTGGGGATACAAAGAGAAAATGGCAAACAGTTGCTGCTCTCAAGGAGTTCACACTAATTAGAGAAGACATGGCATAAAAGTTCAGCTGCAGGGGTAGATGAAAATACCTAAAATGCCTCCAAGTTCAGTGGTGGGGTGGATGGCCAGGCCTAGAGGTCCTTAGTTTACATAAGGAAGTGAGATGGCAGTGCCAAGGGGGTGGTAGGGTATAGGGACATGGCAGGTGGTAAGTCCTGGAGGATCTTAGGAGAGCAGTCAAATCAGCTGGGGGAAAGGAAAAAGACAAAAGGACAGAGGACCTTTAGTGGTGGTGGTGGGATGGCTGGAGGCTGGAGATGGGAAGAAGGAAAGGGACATTTTTATATGAAGATGAAGACTGCATTCTTTTTTGAGTATTCTTTCTAAGCTATGATTAAGTAAAAGTTTTATTGACTAACCAATGACCTATAAATGTCTCATTTCATTCTCATATTGGACCTAATCTACCAAGGGACCAGCAGAATAAGGCTCAGCCCATTACATTCATGCAAAGAATGAAGGATTTTCTATCTCATTACATTTACCAAATCCCTATAGGGCAGAATGGATAGAGTGAGAGCTTTGGAGTCAGGAAGACCTAAAGTTTAAATCCTCCTTCATGTACTGACTACTAACTAGTGTGACCCTAGGCAAATCACTCAACCATTGCTTGGCACATTGCCTGCATCATAGTAGGCATTTATTGACTCACTTAACCTGCCTCACTTTCCTCAACTGTAAAATGAGACTGTTGGTCTCTAGAGTCCTTAAGCTCTTTTTCAGCTCTCAATCTATTAACCTAATATCCATACAGAGATGGAATTGTTTTTAGCATCTATTCTGTAATCTTGCTTGTTTTCTTCCACCTCAGATGCTTAGACAAAATGATTTAAATGTTAAGAAGGGGATTTATCTGTATAAAATGCCACTCCTGAAAAATGGGTTGGGGGGTGAGGGGAGAGGTAGAAAAAACACTCTTGATTTCTAAACTGAAACAGCTTTTGGCTGGTGAAGACCCTCTTTTTTTGTCAGCAGAGAGAGCTTTCTATAAGACTCACAAAGTCTAAGCTATTTTAAGATATATTTTCATCCTTACTCTCTCCCCTTTCTCTTTCTCCCCCTACCCATTAATAACTACACTTTGGACCCTTTTCTTTAATCACTTCCAAATCACTTCCAAATTTTACTATGGTCCAGTCCACATGTCTTGATCTTGACCACAAGGAAAGATTAAGAAATTTTTTTCAAATACTTTGCTAAAATCTAAGAAAATAATAACTAAATTATCCTACACCCCAACAAAAAAATTAATGGAAATAGGATTATTATGGCATCACCTGTTCCTTTTTTTTTTTTTTTTGCCTTTTGGAGGACAATTGGGGTTAAGCAACTTGCCCAAGGTTACTTGGTTAGTTTTTGTGTTAAGTGTCTGAGGCTGGATTTGAACTCAGGTCCTCCTGACTCCAGGGCTGGTGCTCTATTCACTGTGCCACCTAACCTGCCCGCATCACCTGTTCTTGCAAAGTCATGCTGGTTCTTTATTTTATTCTATATTCCTCCCTTTTAAATAACCTATTCTCAAATATTGGTTGGTATTGGTTAAATTATGAAAGAATGAATGAATGAAGCATTTATTAAGTGCTTACAAAGTGCAAAGCACTATCCTAAGGGGGAGAGATACCAATAGAAAAGTAGGACATTCCTTGGTCTCAAGGATCTCATATTCCAGTCTAGGAGAAAGCACATATGGAAGGTTTTAGCTGCAAGTCAGATGGAGAAAATTCCCATGGTCCTTAGTATGCAGCAGCAAAGCAGATGTTACCCTCTCCACTCTAATGTCATTTCCACTGATAAAATCATAGCAGTTTCCAAAGTTGAACTGCTTGAGAGGGCCAAAGACTTTTACTTTATTTATTAAGAATTAATTTTAATGACCTTGGGCGAGTCACTTAACCCCAATTGCCCTATTAAAAAAAAGAAAAAAAAGAATTCATTTTAATCTTTAATTTTAAGGCAGGATTTTTAAAACTTCTCTTTAAACACTTATATCAATATATCTTTTAAAATATGATCTTCATTTCTGAATATATCATTTTCCACTCTTTTACCCAGAAATTCATTCCTTATATTAAGGAATAAAAAAGTTTAACAACACTATAGGGACAGATTATGTTTTCCTATGAGCAGGAGGAGTAGTGTGGACCCTTACTGAAAATTCTACGATCTGTAGTCTTTGCTGATGTTACTTCCCAGTCAAGAATTATTGCAGAATTTAAATTGAGGCAAGATTTGGGAGAACCTGAAAAATTTGATGAACTGATGTGTCTGGAAGGAGAAAACAGAGTAGCAACAGCTATGAGATGAGACAAAATAGAGGAGAATTTGTGATCAGCCAGAAGACTGGAGTAGCATTGCCCATAGCATTGTCAGAAATGTCAGGAATGGTAGTGGCACCCAGAGAGGATACAGGAAGATAGTGATGGTGATCAGAAGCATAGAGATGGTCCCTGATCATGCAAGTTCACTTTATGGGGTTTGAGCTTATGATTAGGAAGCAGTACTTTTTTTTCCTTTTTTTTTGGGGGGGGGGGCAAATGGGGTTAAGTGACTTGCCCAAAGTCACACGGCTAGTTTTTGTGTCAAGTGTCTGAGGCCAGATTTGAACTCAGGTCCTCCTGAGTCCAGGGCCAGTGCTCTATTCACTGCACCACCTAGCTGCCCCAGAAGCAATACTTCTATAAAGAAGATGAATAAAGACCACAGATCTAGATAAAAACAATCCAGTTTTCCCTCTGTCTCACTCCCTTCCCCATTTCTCCTGGTTTATTGGTTTTATAGGCATCCTTACAATTTGTTCCTTTGTTATGTCCTAATAGTTTTATTATTCTGACACTTGTTTTCTCTTCACATAACACATCTGTTGTCAAACCAGACACAGATTTCCTTGTGTAATCTTTGGTTGTGGTCAGAGAGTGAATTTGGGAAAACATGCTCTATTTGTTTTAAATACACAGTAGGAAACTGGCTATGAAATTTCCTTCCAAAAGATATCAATAAAATGTTTAAAAAGAAGCTGAAAAAGTCCTGCCTTAAAAGTAAAGAATTCTTAAAGAATAAAGTAAAAGCCCTTGGCTTAATCTTCCCCCTCTAATCATTGGCCAGTGACTTTGGAGTGGGGGTGGGAAAATCTCTTCTCTCCTGGGGGATGAAACAAGCTGATATTGATTTATTTCGTTTTTGTTAATAATCGAATGAGTCTCCTAGCCTACAGAGAACTGTTTTATTTTGTCTTGTGTTGTTTAATGTCTGGGATTTCTCTCTGCTCCCCATTAACTAAACGAGCTGATATTTTAATGTGATGGTAATCTTTGGTGTGACTCCCTCAGAGAGCAATGTGCTCTGACCTCTTGGGCTAAAACTATGTCCTTCTTCACTCCTCCTTCTCCCAACCTTTGCAGAATAGTATGAGAGATGAGACAGGGTGAGATAGGAGAAGACAGGAAGAAGGCTCCATTCAAAGCAGGGTCTCTGGAGAAGAGAAATTTGTCATTTCTCCCTTCCTAGTTGGGAGGGAAGTGAGTACAGCCACCAACTAATCTTCTTTGCTTCCACATTGACACCTAGAATTAAGAAAAAAAGAGGGGAAAAAAGTATAGGAAAACTCACCAGCATGATAATCTGTACACAACAGATTGCAGTTTCACGTGCAATCATCTTTTTTTTCTCATGCTAAGTTATGGAAATACTTGTTTTATTCCATACATTAAAAAAAATAAACTCACCAACATAATTTGATCTGAGAGTATATACTTCCCCTCTCCCCTAGTCCTCTTCCTTGTTGCTTTCTCCACATCATTTAAACAATCAGGAGCATCCTCTCTTCCTGAATCCTCCTCTCAGGGTTTTCATTGCATTGTTCTTTCTTTGTTCTTCTCCTACCTGTCTGACAACTCTCAGTTTCTTTAATTTAAGCATCATTCATATTATGTCCATTAACTATGACTCTATTCTGGTCCTTCTGTTTTCTCTCTATAGCCTTTCATTTGGTTACTTTATCAGTTCCCATGGATAGATAGATAGATAGATAGATAGATAGATAGATAGATAGATAGATAGATAGAGATAGATAAGTCTCTATATGCATGTGTATATGTGCATGTGTTTCTGTAATATTAATAGAATAGGAAGATCTTCCCCACCCATTAATAGGCCTATATGACCAGTTGATACAACCTGAGTCCCATGGAGCTCAGTGCGGGAGTTTACCCAACAGAACAGAGAGAAGCAGCTTGAGTGGGGGTGGGGGGGAGGAGGAGGAAGGAATTTTGCCTGGGGGAACTTGTTTGTGGGGAGGCCTGACAGGAAGAAGGTTTGACATCTTAATGTCAGCACTCCCTGGATTAGTGGTAAGTACTCTGCTAAATCTTACCTCCTGGTGTCCTAATGATGTCCCAAATAAATATTTTACTTTTGCTTCTGAGGAAGAGAGTTTATTATATTTTGTGAATCTTCCCTGGAAATATACATGCATATTCAGAGCAGATGCTATGGGAATCACATTGGCATTACAGTTTCTCAAAGTGTGGTCTTTGGACCCCTGGGAGTTCTTGAAGCCCTTTCAGGGTGTTTACAAAATCGAAACTCTTTTCAAAATAAGGCTGTTAAATAACTGCCTTTTAAAATAACTTCTCTTTTTTCCAACTACATATCTGTATGAGACTGAATTTTCTTCATGTAATTCAACCAAAACAACACATCACAACAGATTAAATGAAGAAGCCTGTATAAGAATCTATCTTCTGATATTAATGAGATTTGCAAATATATATATATATATATATATATATATATATATATATATATATATATATATAGTATAGCGTGTACACACACACACACACACACACACACATATTATAGCAAAGCATCATCTTTGGATCTAAAGGATTCAACAAGAGGGAGATTAAGACAAAGCAGGACCAGGGTCTGAGATAGATGTCCAGAGGAAAAAACAAAGGGACCATAGCAAATTTTGTTTCTAAGGAAAGGGGGGGGGGTGAACCAAGAGCTGTGGCATTTGGTCTGTGGGGAAAAAAAAAGAGGGGAGTTTTGTTCCCTGCATGGTGTCCTAGTATTGCCATGTAGGAGAGAAGGTGGAGTGGGCATCTCACTCACCCTTGGTCATACAGAACAGAGGATAGCACTCTACTCCATAACCTCCATGATAAGGAAAGTTTGTGTAAGTCCCCTCTTCCTGTTGAGGGCCATAACCCTGGAGGTTGGTATATTCCATCTCTCTCTCCCACTCTTCCCTCAGGGTCCCTGAGAGCAGTTTTCCAGGTTCAGTCTCTGGAAATTTTTTTTGCTAAATTCGTAGGTGCATGATCACATGACAGTACAGGAGGGAGCTGCTTTGATGATCCATGGGAAGAAGCCTACAAAGAGTCCTCCGACCCCAGACTCGTTTGAATTCATTGGAGCAGCAGCCAGGTGGAAGGGGAATGTGGGAATGTCATTCTCAAGGCTCCCACGCTTCCCAACTCTGTCTGGCGCTGAGTTTTCACCACATCAAAAGACAGTGTGAGCACAGTAGCTACTGTTCCTGGAAAAGCTCCAGCCACATAGCTGATACCAACTTAAGTCCGGTCCTTGGCTGCCATGTTACCTAGCCACATCTTCACTAATTTATGCTTAAACCAGTACAGGGCTGAAAAACGCACATCCCTCAATGCGGTGGCATCCCAGCCAAGCCCCAGAGAGCACCAGTCACTCTGAGAACACGGCTGCCCTGTCACAGGTCTCTGGTTCACAGTAGGACAGATGCTGGGCCTGAAGCTTTGTTCTTACCAGCTCCAGAGGACTGATCACAGTCATGGTGCCCAGTAGGGCCATAGCTCTTGCTACCATGGGTACTTAAAGGTCAGAAGTCACAGCTTGGCTGCATAAGAAACTTGAGCTGGTAATAGGTGGTAAAATAAATGGCGGTGGCAGGCACTGTCATCACTAGTGTTGCGTGGAGGTCACTCCACAGGGTCCTGGAACCCTCTTGCCGAGTAACAGTCACAAAGGCACCCTTGGTGCCTGTGGAAGTAGGTGGGATGGTGGTAGCAGACAGCACAGTGAGAACCATTCTGACAGAGATAGAGGGACTCTAGAGTGCCATTTCAGTAAAGCATACACTTCCATTTAGTATAGAGGATGTTGCAGGATCCCTGGTACTGTGCCAGCCCACTGGTGAAAAAGGACACTGGGACTGTAGTCGGACCTTTACCACATCCAGCAGGGTGTTGAAAATGGAGATAACAAGAGCCCCTGTGGCTGATGCCACCATCTGCTGCAGGGGGCTAATGCCCCCAGGTGCCTTCTCTGCCACTACACTGTATGCCATGTGACCTATACTTTACAATGGTTAACCCCATAGTATAGAGGAGGAAACTGAGGCTCCCCAGGGGCCTGGAGCAGGGAGCTGATGGAATTCTTCCAGGATCCTTCTTCTTCCACCTGCCCCAGGCCCTGTGGGGGTTCCACAAATAGAGATATTTTTCACAAAAGTATGTTATGTTAACGTGTAATGGAATTATTGTTATTTTAATGAATTACACAAATATTTTTATATTTTATCAGTTTCAATTTCTAACATGGTAAATATCTGTGGATATAACTCACATAAACAAAAGCTCTTTGGAACCCTTAAAAATTTTTAGAGTGCAAAGAACTGATGCAAAAAAGTTTGATATCTATTTTTGTATAGATAAAAGCAGTCAAAGGCTAGTAAACACTGAAATGCCAAATATATGCATTATTTATTTGTTGGTGCATATGCATATATAGCTATATGTGTATGCATGATAGGCTTTAGTATAATCTACATTAAACACAAACACGTATTTGTAAGGAAAGATTTGATTCTCCCTCCCCTCCTCTAGTTGAAGTAGTAACAGAGATAATGAAGTGTTAAGAGGTTGTTTACTTCCATTAATTCCTCTGGAATCTATGAATACTTTTCTCTGGTGAAATTAATGGAAGCAACCTAAAAGTAAGGATTCTGTTTGTTTTTTTAATTAATTTAAAAATTGTTTTTCTCAGAGCAGCTAGGTGGTGCAGTGAATAGAGCACCAACTCTAGATTCAATAGGACACGAGTTCAAATCCTACCTCAGACACTTGAACCTGGAACTGTGTGACCTTGGGCAAGTCACTTAAGCCCAATTGCCTTGCCTCCCCTAGTGACCCCCCCAAAAGTTCTGCCCTTCTCTCCCTCTCATTACCACTTCCAATTCAGAAAGAAATAAAAGTAAAACCTTTCTTACAAACATGTGTAGTGAAACAAAGAAAATTTCCCCATTGACCATGTCCAAAAAAACCCCTTCATTCTGACTCTACTTCTTTTATGAGGAGATGAATAGACTATTTCATTATGTTATTGCTGTGTGTTGAGTCATTTTAGTTTTGTCTGACTTTGTGACCCCATTTGGAGTTTTCTTGGTAAAGACATTGGGCAGGTTAGCCATTTCCCTCCCCAGCTCATTTTACTATGTGGAACTGCGGCAAACAGGGTGAGACCTAAGAAAGGTCAAACACCTAAAAGAGAATCTGAGCCTGGATTTGAACTCAAGAAGATGAGCCTTCCTGACCGCCAGGCACTGCTCTATCTACTGTGCCACCTAGCTGTTTCATCATGAGTCCTCTGGAATTGTGGTTGGTTATTGCATTGATCAGGGTTCCAAAGTCTTTTGAAGTTGTTTGCCACTCTACTCTTTCAGCTGAGAAATATATTGCCTCATATATTTTTTAATTGAGGTTATTCACTTTTCTCCCATTTTCTTATTATTCATATGCCTTCTGCCTCTTTCTGCTTCTTCACCCCTGTCTCACGTGAGGAAGTGGCCTTACTCCTTACCAAAGCTAACCCCTCCACTTTTCCAAATGATCCTTATTCTAACCTGCTTCCTCCAGCAGATTACCTCTTTTGTCATCCCCACACTTTACTTATTTTCAAACTCTCCCTTTACAACGGCTCATTTTCTACCTCCTACAAACATGTCTATGTCTCTGCTATCCTGAAAAAACCCTTACTTGACACATTCATTCTTACTGTTGTCCTATTATCTCTTCTGCCCTTTGTAGCCAAACTCCTCAAAAAGGTCATCTAAAATAGACGTCTATATTTTTTCTCCTTTCACTCTCTCTTAATCCTGTGCAATCTGACTTCTAATCTTATCATTTCTTTGAAACTGCCTTGTCCAAAGTTACTAATGATCTCTTAGTTAATAAACCCAATGGCCTTTTCTCAGTCCTTATTCTCCTTAACCTCTCCAGCCTTTGACATTGTTAATCACTCTCTCCCCCTCAATACTCTTTTCTCTCTAGGTTTTCATGACAGGACACCACTCTCTCTCCTGGTCCTCCTCCCACCTATCTGACCACTCCTTCTGTCTCCTTTGCTAGATCCTCTTCTAGATCATGCCCTCTAATTGTTGGTGTCCCTCAGGGCTCTGTCCTGGGCCCTCTTCTCTGCTCCCCCTTTACTTCTTCACGTGGTGATCTCATCATCTCCCATGAATTTACTTACCATCTCTGTGCTGATTCTCAAATCTACCTATTCTGCCCCAAACCCTCTGCTGATCTCCAATTTCACTGACTTTTTAAGTTTGCTGTGTGTTGAGTCATTTTAGTTGTGTCTGACTTAGTGACCCCATTTAGAGTTTTCTTGACAAAGACACTGGGTTGGTTTTCCATTTCCTTCTCCAGCTCATTTTACTCTGTGGAACTAAGGCAAACAGAGTGAGGTGAGTTGCCTAGAATCATACATCTAAGAAAGTATCTGAGCCTGGATTTGTTGTGGTTTTTTTTTTTGGAGGGGGGAGGGGAGGGCAATTGGGGTTAAGTGACTTGCCCAAGGTCACACAGCTAGTATTTTTGTGTGTGTCAAGTGTCTGAGGCCAGATCCGAACCCAGGGCCTCCTGACTCCAGGACTGGTGCTCTACTCACTGTGCCACCTAGCCTCCCCCTGAGCCTGGATTTGAACTCAGGAAGATGAGTCTTCTTGATTCCCAGGCCAATACTCTATCCACTGTGCCACCTAGCTGTTCCATCTTGAGTCTACCACTGACTTTTAAGCATCTTGAACTGGATGTCCAGTAGACATCTCAAACTTAATATGTTCAAAGTGGAATTACCATTTCCCTTAAACCTTCCTCACCTCCTCCTTCCCTATTACTATAGAAGCTAACACCATCCTCCCAGTTCTTCAGACTTACAACTTAGGAGTCACTGTATTCCTCACTGTCTCTCACCCTTCCCTCCCCCCATATCCAAACTATTTACAAGGCTTGCCAAATGTACCTTTGCAACATCTCTCAAATATGCCCCCTCCTCTCCTCTGACACTACCACCACTCTAGTGCAGGTGCTCATCACTGTAAAACTAGATTATTTCAATAGCCTGCTGGTAGGTCTGCCTGCCTCAAGTCTCTTCCCACTCCAATCCACCCTCCTTTCAGTCACTAAAATTATTTTCTTAAAGCTCAGGTTTAATCATGTCATCCCTACCCCCCACCCCCATCCCGCACTCAAAAAACTCTAGGAGTTTCCTATTGCCTACAGAATCAAGTACAAAATGTTCCGTTTGGCATTCAAGTCTGTCATAATCTAGCCCTTTCCTACCTTTCTAGGCTACTTACACCTTAATCCTCCATGTATATTCTTTCATCCAGTGATACTGGTCTCCTGGCTGTTTCATGAACAAGACACTCCATCTCTCAGTTCCAGGAAATCTCTCTGACTATCCTCAATGTCTGGAATGCTCTCCCTCCTCACTCCAACTACTCACCTCCCTGGCTTTCTCTTACTCCCAACTAAAATACCACCTTCTTTGCAGGAAGTCTTCCCCAATTTCTTTTAACTCCAGTACCTTCCTTCAGTTAATTATTCCTAATTTTTCCTGTGTATAGCTTGCTTTGTCTATATTTGTGTTTTGTGTCCCCTCCCTCCCACATTAAACTGTAGGTTCTTTGAGGACAGTGATTGTCTTTTATGTCTTTTTGTATCCTAAAGTTTAACACCATGGCTGGCACACAGTAGGTGCTCAAAAAAAGTTTATTGTTGATTAATTGATTCATTATTTCCTACAGCACAGTAGTATATCATAATATTGATGTATCACAGCTCATTCAGTTATTCCCCAATTGATGGATGTCCTCAGTTTCCAATTCTTTGCTATCAGAAGAGTACTATAAATATTTTTTGTGCATCCTGAGAGCTTGTTTTGCTGATGATTTGTCTCCCCATTAATCTACCCTCCCTCCTTTTTTCCCTCTTCTCCTTTTTTCCTTTTCCCTCCTATTTCTTTGTTGAGTAATATGTCACTGTATTCAACTGTGTGTATCTGTGTATTCTTCCCTCCTTTGACATATTCAGATAAGAATAAATAAGGTTCACATGCTTCCTGATCTTCTCACCTCTTCCTCCTTGTTTGTATAATCTTCAAATTGCACACCTTGATTGTGAAAGATAATTTTCCCTATTCTTTCCCTCCCCTTTCCTCTCCTAATATAGTCCTCTTGCCCTCTCTTTCCATTTTTCTTTGAAGACCATCAAACCATTCTCCATTTATAAAAACATTTTAAATCATTTTTTAAAAAAACCTTGCTTCATCTCTTCCAGAAATTCTAGTTAAAAACAGATTTCCCTGATTAGGATTCAATCTGGGATGTTTTCAAAATCTGTTTGTAAGTGTTGTGAGGAAGAGCATAACTGGACTTCTTCCTGCTCCTCTGCCATCTTGACCCTTCCCTCTTGGCAGGGCTTTAAATGTTCAAAATCCAAGGACAGAGTGAATTTTGAAAGTAGCTCCTCTGATAAAGGTGTCCTTTCTCAAGTATATCTATATCTATATCTATAAAATAAGAGCCATTTCCCAGTTGATAAATTATCAAAGGATGTGAACAGGTAGTTTTCAGAAAAAGAAATCAATGTTATCAATAGTCATATGAAAAAATAATCTAGATGAGTATTGATTAGTGAAATGAAAATGAAAACAACTCCGAGGAACCACCTTACACCTATCAGATTGGCTGACATGTCTGAAAAGGACAATGACAAATGCTTGAGGGTATTTGGAAAAACTGGGACACGAATACACTATTTGGTGGTTATGAACTCGTCCTACCATTATGTAGAATAATATAGAACTGTACCCAAAGGGCTATAAGACTGCATGCCCTTTGACCCATTATTACCACTACTGTAACTATATCCCAAAGAGATCAAAGAAAAGCTAAAAGAATCTACTGTACAAAAATATTTATAGCAACTCTTTTTGTGCTGGCAAAAAAACGGAAATTGAAGGGCTGCCCATCAACTAAGGAATGACTGAACAAGTTCTGGTATGATTGGGATGGAATATTTTTGTTATAAGAAATGATGAACAGGATGGTTTCAGAAAAAACCTGAGGAGATCTATAAACTTATGCAAAGTGAAGTAAGAAGAACCCAGAGAACACTGTATAACAGTAAGAGCAAGGATGATCTAACTGTGAAAGACTTAGCTACCCTGTTTAAGAAAATAAACCAAGACAATTCCAAAAGATTCATGATGTAAAATGCTATTCATCTCTAGAGAGAGAATTGATTAACTCAATGCAGACTGAAGCATTCTTTTTTTTTTAATTCTCTGTTTTATTAGCAAGTAAACAAAATAAACTCAAAGCAGAAACATGTAAGATAGCATAGCATGGACAGTGGTTACAAAATACCATCCTTATAAACCTGGGATGCACTCTCTCAAAAATACCTTGATGGAGGGGTGGCTAGGTAGCACAGTGAATAGAGCACTGACCCTGGAGTCAGGAGGACCTGAGTTCAAATCTGGCCTCAGACACAACACAAAAACTAGCTGTGTGACCTCGGGCAAGTCACTTAACCCCAATTGCCCTCCAAAAAGCAAAAAATAAATAAAAAATACATTGATGGAACAAGTAGGCTCAAACTTAAGAGCACAATGGGAGTGAGATACAGAAGATACATATTTGGCAAAAGTAAGTTACAACTACTTGTACCACATAATCCAGAAGTCATTTATCTCTTCATTGAGTACTCACAAAGCTCTCATTGGTACATCTCTGCTACATGGATTATTCAAACTAGGCTCTCCATAGTCCAACTCTCTTCTCTGCTACCAGGAATCACATTCCTTGGAGCTTTTTCAATCTCTTGGCTTATCAGATGTCTCTTTCCATGTCTATCTGGAGGGTGTTTCTGCTTGCTGCTGGATTCAGTGTCTTTTATTGGTCTAGTAGCTCCCCTTCAAAGCTACATGGATGAGAGAAGGAAGAAAGAATTTTCCTCCTTTCCTCCCCTGCCACACAGGTCTTCTTTGTAGAATGCTGCAGCTTGTTATCGCTCTCATTCACCAACTGCTGGAAAGGGTGTCTTCCTGTGGCACAGTCACTGCTAGTCTACTGTCTCTATAGAACAAAAAAGAAGAGAGCTATTTCTTAAGAGGAAACTTCCAAAAAGAAATGGCAGTTATGGGAGGAGAACAGACGCCAATGGGTAAAAGCATAGGTATCTGGCCTCCATTGCCCCCACTTCACAGGCAGACTGGTAGCTAAGAATGAAACAGGATGCACACTCTCTTACCCAAGACCCCCAAATCACTGAGAGCTCAAATTGTATTTTTAAATAAAGACTCACTGTGCCACTAATAGGAGCCTGCCCCATCATCAAAGAGGCAAAGCAATGGGATAGTTTGGACTACCAAAATCAGGGTACTTTCTGAATTGTTTAATAAGGAATGTGGAATGAGGGATAAGGATTGAAGAAACTTAGCTCTAAATGTGCCACAATGTAAAAGCTGCTGGAACTAGGTAGATGCCAGGTCGACTGAATCAATTAAATCTTAGCAGGTCTAAGGAAGGGGCCAAACCAGTCAAATCAAAATTTACAGGCTCACTGCTTCCCTCTAAGTTATTAGATTGCTAAATGACATGAGTGATGTAAGGGAAGTGAAATCCCCACCTTTCTGTCCTACAAGAATCTCCTCAACAAAGTTTCCAGGAGCTTGGACTGTCTGGAACTACTTTGGAAATTTACTCTGTCCCTAGAGTTTAGCCATATAAGCCTTGGAAGTCCAATTAGATGGCTCTGTTTAATTCCATCAGAGAAAGGTGTTCACAAATCCAGAAGGAATTGCTGTGAGTTAATACCTTGTTAGGGCAGCTAGATGGTACAGTAGATAAGAGTGCCATGCCTGAAGTCAGGAAGTCCTGAATTCAAATTTGGCCTCAAATACTTAGCTGGCTAAGTGACCCTGGGCAAGTCACTCAACCCTGTTTTCCTGAGTAAGGAATTTAACACTATTTGCCTAAATTTCCTTGTCTGAGAAATGAGCTGGAGAAAGAAATGGCAAACACTCCTGTATATTTGCCAAGAAAACCCCAGATAGGGTTACAGAGTCAGACACAACTGAATAACAACAATAACAAAAAAGCAAAAGATCAGTCTTTGATGGTCACAGGAACCTAACCCCATATTCCCCATTGGTTCAATTTTCTAGACATTTGCATTTTTTTTTTACTTTTGTGGTATTTTCTAGGTCTGTCACCCCTGCAAAAGTTAATGATTGACTATAATTGCACCAAGAATAATAAATACAATGAGACATTATACCAACATTCTAGGGAATGCAAACAAATCAGTTCTTCCCATGTTTCACAACTGATTCCAAAATTCTTAAGATAGAACCCAAAGGTATCTTTCAATCTCTTCTCCCAACCTCCATGTGAGTGTTTGCCTTTTGTGAGTTCTCTATTCAAAAAGATATTTTAGACAAATGTACATTTGGCATTTAAACAACATGACCAGCCCATCAGAATCGAGCACTTTACAGTAGAGTTTGAATGCTTGGCAGTTTAGCTCAAGAAAAGACCTCAGTGTTTGGTACCTTATCTTGCCAGATGATCTTCAGAATCTTCCTAAAACAATTTAAATGGAAGTGATTTTGTTTCCTGGTATGGCACTGATAGACTGTCCAGGTTTTACAGGCATACAACAATGAGGTCAGTGCAACAGCTTTGTAGACCTTCAATTTGGTATGCAGCCTAGTACCTCTTCTCTCCCACACTTTCCTTCAGAGCCTCCCAGACACTGAGCTAGCTCTGGCAAAGTGTGCATCAAATTCATCATCATCTATGTGATATCCCTGGAAATATACTGCCAAGGTAAGTAATGGTTCCATGTATGGATGGCGTGGTGTTGGGTGCTAATGAACCTTTGTAAAATATGAACCTTTGTTTTCTTGATGTTAATTGGTAGGGCAAAAATTAGCACAAGTGGCAGACAACAGATCCATACTCTGTTGCATCTTAGCCTCAGAGGCTGCATTGAGCACACAACCATCTGCAAACAAAAAGTCATACACTAAGTTTCCTTCCACTTTAGTCTTGGCTTGTACCCTTTTCATGTTAAATAAATCTGACAGATAAACTCTTTCATGTTCTCTTAATTTGCTTATGGTATCACCTATTATTTGCAAATAATGTATCCATTTTGACCTTATTTTAGTATACAATGTGAGATATTGGTCTTTACCTAGTTTCTGCCATATTATTTTCCAGTTTATCCAGCAGTTTTTGTCAAATTGTTCTAAAAGTTTGGATCTTTGGTTTTTATCATATACTAAATTACTATAGTTATTTATTACAATGTAATTTGTTCCTAATCTATTCCACTGATACACCAGTCTATTTATTAGCCAATACAAGATTGTTTTGATAATCACAACTTTATAGTACAGTTTGAGATTTGGTATGTCTAAACTACCTTCTTTCAAATTTTTTTCTTTGATTTCTTTGATATCCGTGAGCTTTTCTTCTTCCAGATGAATTTTGTTATTATATTTTCTATCTCTATAAAACATTTTTTGGTAGTTTGGTTTGTATGGCATTGAATTGTCATTTTATTACAATGGCTCAGCCTATCCATAAACAATTAATATTTTTTTCTATTGTTTAAATCTGACTTTATTTGTTTGAAGTGTTTTATGGTTATGTTTGTATAGTTCTGGGTTTGTCTTGGCGCATAGACTTACAAACATTTTATACTGACTACAGTTATTTTAAATGGAATTTATCTTTCTATATCTTGCTGCTGGACTGTTGGTAATATATAGAAATGATGATGATTAGTATAGGTTTATTTTGTATCCTGCAACTTTGCTAAAGTTGTTAATAATTTCAAGTAGTTGTTCAGTTGATTCTCTAGGATTTTCTAAGTCTAACATCATATCATCTGCAAAGAGTGATAGTTTTGTTTCTCATTGCCTAGTCTTATTTCCTTTAATTTCTTTTTCTTCTCTTATTGCGATAGCTACCATTTCTAGTACATTATTAAATAAGAGAGGTGATAATGTTCATCCTTGCTTCACCCCTGATTGTATTGGGAAAACTTCTAGCTTATCCTCATTGCAGATGATGCTTGCTAATGGTTTTAGATAAATAGTATTTATCATTTTAAGGTAGCTCCATTTATTTTTATGTTCTCTAGTGTTTTCAATAGGGATAGGTTTTGTATTTTGTTAAAAGCTTTTTCTGCATCTATTGAGATAATTATGTGATTTCTGTTACTTTTGTTATTGATAGAGGCAATTAGGCTAATAGTTTTGCTAATATTGAACCAGCCCTGAATTCCTGATATAAATCCCACCTGGTAACATAGTATGATTCTTTTGATATATTGCTGTAATCTCTTTGATAATATTTTATTTAAAATTTTTGCATCAATATTCATTAGGAAATTGGTCTATCCTTGACTTGGGTATCAGCACCATATTTGTGTCATAAAAGGAATTTGGTAGGACTTCTTTGTTTATTTTTCCAAATTATATAGTATTGAGATTAATTGTTCTTTCAGTATTTGGCAGAATTTGCTTGTGAATCCAACTGGTCCTGGAGATTTTTCTTAAGAAGTTCATTGATGGTTTAATCAATTTCTTTTCCTAATATTGGGTTATTTGTTTTATGGCTTCTTCTGCTAACCTGGGTAATTTATATTTTTTGTAGATATTCATGCATTTTATTTAGATTGTCACATTTATTGTCATATAATTAGTCAAAATAGCTCTAACAACTGCCTTAATTTCCTCTTCATTGGTGCTGAATCCACCACTTTCATTTTTGACAGTAGAAATTTGGTTTTCTTTTCTTTTTAAAATCAAATTAATCAATGGTTTGTCTATTTTATTGGTTTATTCATAAAACTAGCTTTTATTTTTATTAGTTCAATGGTTTTCTTTTTTTCAGTTTTACTAAGCTCTCCTTTGACTTTCAGGATTTTCAATTCAGTGTTTGATCAGGGATTTTTAATTTTTTTTTTACCTAGTTATTTTTAGTTGCATGCCCAATTCATTGATCTGCTTATTCTGTGTTTTATTGAGATAAGCAATTGGAAATATAAATTTTCTCCTAAGTACTGCTTTGGCTGTATTCCATAAATTTTAATATTCTGTTTCATTAGTGTCATTATCTTGAATGAAGCTATTGATTGTTTCTATGAGTTGCTCTTAGAACCACTTTTTTTAGGATTAGATTATTTAATTTCCAATTAATTTTTAATCCTTCTTTCCATTGTCTATTATTGAATGAAATTTATATTGCATTATGATCTGAAAAGGATGTTTACTATTTCTGCTTTTTTGCACTTGGTTGTAACATTTTTGTGTCATAATACATAGCCAGTTTTTGTGTGGGTGGCCTGTACTGCAGAGAAAAAGGTATAATCCTTTTTATTCCCATTCAATTTTCTCCAGAAATCTATCATATCTAAGTTTTCCAGAATTTCATTCATCTCCTTAACTTTTTTCTTGTTTATTTTTTGGTTAGATTTATCTAATTCTGAGAGGGGAAATCCCCACCCCCCCAACAGTATGGTTTTATTATGCATTTCCTCCTGCAGCTAATTCAACTCCTCCTTCAAAAATTTAGATGCTATACCAATTTGGTTCACATGCATTTAATATTGATAGGACTTCATTGTCTATGGTATTGTTGCAGTTTAAACCCTGGGACATCAAAAAGCTGTTGCGGTTTAAACCTAGGGACACCAAAAACTGTTGAGGTGGGGGCTTTGCCCACCTAAAAATTGTTGGGGTTTCAAGGTGTGTTGTGGCGGAACCATCTTAAAGAATTCAGAGTCAGACCACCTCTAATCCAAGTATAGACATTTATTGAGATTGATGCCTCTCATGAAGTGGGCTAAGTTCCAAGAGGAACCAACCACTTCAGAGAAAGCAAAATGTATTTTTACAGGATAAAGATGTAATTACATAACAGAAATCATGAATATTAAAAAGGCAGGAGGGGTTTGTTAAGGGAATAGGTAATGGAGGAGGGCTCCCATCTATGGTTCAGTGGTTAAACATTCTGGTCATGCTGCCCTCCAACTGGCTAGCTATTGTGGTCCTGTATTGCGTTAGATGCATGATATGATTGTGATTGAATACAAGAACACACCTGTTTCTGTGGGAATGAGTCTAGGGGCAGTGACTAGGTAGAGGCAGTAGCTAGGTTCCCATCACATGGACACACCTGATGTTTCTGTGGCAACTAAGAGTTCAGGGACACACCTGTTGTTCCAGTGAGCAGTGAGGCATATATGAAGAAGTTAAGACATTGGGGTGAGGGGGCTAGGGCTGAGTTAGGTAGGTATAGTGGGCCTGCTGTTCAGTGGGGCCAGGTCTATAATGAAGTTAGAAAATTGGGACTGGGGGCAGTTTTATTAGGATTCCATCAGTACCTTTCAGTAAGATATCATTTCCTGGGGCGGCTGGATGGTGCAGTGAATAGAGCACCAGCCCAGGAGTCAGGAGGACCTGAGTTCGGATCTGGCCTCAGACACTTGACACACACAAGAATACTAGCCATGTGACCTTGGGCAAGTCACTTAACCCCAATTGCCCCACCCTCCCCCCTCCAAAAAAAACAAACAAACAAATCCAGGCTCAGATATTTTCTTATGTGTATGATCCAGCCTCAGACACTTAACACAAAACTAACCGTGTGACCTTGGGCAAGTTACTTAACCCCAACTGTCCCCCAAAAAAGCAAAAAAAAAATAAAAATAATATATCATTTCCTTCTTTATCTCTTTTAATTAGATCTATTTCTACTTTTGCTTTGTCTGAGATCATGCTTGCTACCCCTGCTTTCTTTGCTTCAGCTGAAGCACAATAGATTCTGTGCTCGCTTTTTACCCTTACCTGGTGTGTATCTCTCTGCTTCAAATGTGTTTCTTGTAAACAACATATTGTAGGATTCTGGTTTTTATGTTTTATGGGTGAGTTCATCCCATTCCCATTTATAGTTATGATAACTAAATGTGTATTTTCCTCCATGCTATTTCCCCCTTCTTTATCCCCCTCTTTCTCTTGCTCCCTTTCCCTGCTTACAAATGTTTACTTCTGATCACCACCTTCCCCAATGTACCCTATCTTATATCAGTCCACCTTCCCTCTTCTATTATCCCTGTACCTTTTTGCTTCCTTATAGGGTAAGATAGATTTCTATACACAACTCAGTGTGTATGTTTTTCACTCTTTGAGCCAATTTGATGACACTAAAGTTTAACTTTTGCCTGTCACTGCTACCCCTTATCCATCTTCCCCTCAATTATAGCTCTTTCATGCCTCTTTTATGTGAGATAATTTGCCCCCATTCAATCTCCCCCTTCTTATTCCAGTGTAATTTTCTTTCTCACTCTTTTATTTTTTTGGGGGGTATTATCCCATCAAAGTCACCTTATATCTCCGCCCTCTGTCTACATGTACTCTTTTACTATGTGTACTTTTAATTGCTCTTATAGTAATAAAGTTAAGAGTTACAAATATTATCTTGCTTTGTAGAAATATAAACAGTTTAACCTTATTGAATTTTTATGTTTTATCTTTTTTGTTGCTTTTTTACTTTTTTATATTTCCCTTGGGTCTTGTAGTTGGAGTTGAGCTTTTTATTCACCTCTGGTCTTTTAATTAGAAATTCTTGAAAATACTCTATTTCATTAAATATCCATTTCTCTCCCCTGAAAGATTATATTAAGTTTTGCTGGGTAAGTGATTCTTGGTTGTAATCCTAACTCCTTTGCCTTCCTGTATATCATATTCCAAGCCCTCTGATTCTTTAATGTGGAAGCTACCAAATCCTGTGTAATCCTGACTGTAGCTCCATGATGTTTGAATAGTTTCTTTTTGGCCACTTGCAATACTTTCTTTTTGATCTGTGAGCCCTGGAATTTGACTATGATGCTCCTGGGAATTTTCATTTTGGGATCCCTTTCAGGCAGTGATTGCGGATTCTTTCCATTTCTATTTTGCCATCTGGTTCTAATATATCAGGGCAGTTTCCTTTTTTACTTTCTTTCTTTTCCCTGTTTTTTTTTTATCATGGCTTTCAGGTAGTCCAATAAGTCTTATATTATCTTGCCTGGATCTCTTTTCTAGGTCAATTGTCTTTTCCAATGAGAATTTCACATTTTTAAAATTTATTTTTATTTTATTTTTAAATATTATTTTTAAAAATTGTTTTAAAGTTTTACTTTTTAAATTTTGTTTGGTCATATCTTGATGTCTCATAAAGTCATTAGTTTCCACTTTTTCAATTCTAATTTTTAAGGAATTATTTTCTTCATTGAGCTTTTATACTTCCTTTTCCATTTGGTCAATTCTATTTTTTAGGGAGTTATTTTCCTCAGTAAATTTTTGTATATCTTTTCCCATCCTATTGACTCTTTTTTCATGATTCTCTTGCATTACTCTAATTTCTTTTCCCAATTTTTCTTCTTTTATTTTTTTAAATTTTATTTTAGACTCAAAGACCAGAATACAAATACAGAATATAGAAAAGAAACAAAAACATACCATAAACTTAAATATTAGAACATAAATACAAATTAAGGAAAAAAGCATGTGTGCATAAAAGAACATAAGAGAAGATTAAAAATGTGTAACAATAAGTTTTCATTTCAAGAAAGCCTGTATGATAAATAAGACACATTATATTTAGAACTGTCCATCTTTTCTTTGCTTCCTTGTAAGTTATCTTTTGTTTTCTACTGTGCATTTTTTTACTTTGTTCTTTTTCCCCTCCCCCAACCTCAGAAGGCTACAATAAGGTTTAGATATGTTTCTCTATAGCTATAGATATATACATATACATATACATATGTCCATGCATATATAGACATATACTTTCCCACACATATTCTACTCCTGATCTTTGTTTTTATGTTTGTGCATATCTTGTTTCCTATCCTTCCTGCCTCCTCTACATTACTTCAACCCACTACCTTGCCCTCCTATTACTTGCCTACCCCTCTCCAAGAATCCCCCCATCCTCCCATTCCCATAAATCTAAATACCCTTCTATACCCCCCTTTTACCTATTCCCTCATCCTCCCCTCTAAAGATACTTCCCTTGTCCTCTCCACCTTCCCTACTCCCCAACAATTTTATTTATTCTGAATTTAGAAGAATTTTATACTCTTCTAAATAAATATGTATTGTTCCCCTTATACCCATTCCCAATGAAAGGAAGTGACCAGAACTATCGGCCCTCCTCCTCATCTAATTCCTCTGTATTGATTCTTCCTCTTGCACCTCATTTGTATAAAATAATCACTCTTTTAAGCTGTTTCTAAATAATTTTGCTTTTTAAATTCATATCATACTCAGATTTGCCCCAATCTTTCTTATGAGTTACCCAGTTATCAATAAAAATCTTAAACATACATTTTACATATATAAACAGTAAACAGTCTATCTTTATGAATCCCTTATAGTAAGTCTTTGGTATGTGCCTTTTATTTCTCTTGGTTCTTGTATGTCAAATCTACTATTAAGTTCAGGATTTTTTTTGTAACAAAGTCTTGAAAGTCTGAAAGTTTATCAAATGACCACTTTTTAAAATTTAGGATAATACTTAACTTTGCAGGTTATGATATTTTTGGTTGGAGCCCCAGTTCTTTTGCTCGTTGATATATTGTGTTCCAAGACCTGCAGTCCTTTATTGTCTCTGCTGCTAGGTCTTGTGTGATTCTAATTGTGGTACCAACATATTTAAATAGTTTTAATCTTAATGGTTTTAATATTGTATCCTTGATCTGGGAGTTTCAAAATTTGACTATGATATTCCTATGAGGAAAACTCATAGGATCTCTTGTAAGTGGAGATCAGTGATTTTTTTCTATTTGTATTTTCCCCTCTTCTTCTAGTGCTTCAGGACAATTTTCTTTACTTATTTCTTGTACTATTGTATCAAGATTCTTTTTCTGATCATAACTTAGAGTTAGTCCAATTATTCTTATATTTTCTCTTCTTAATCTATTCTCCAGCTCTGTTGTTTTTCTTATGTTTCACTTTTTCTTTTATTTTCTCATTATTCATATTTTGTTTAATTATCTCTTATAATTTTGCTGACTTCACTTTGCCTAATTGTAATTTTCAAGGTGTCATTTACTTCCTTAAGATTCTGGATCTCCTTTTCTAACTGGTTGAATTTCCTTTTATTACCTTCTTGTTTTTCTTGGATTATTCCTTTTTTTTTTTTTCAGTTTTTCCTCTATCTTTGTTCCTTATCAGCAGAGGCTCCCTCAATCTTCCTGGGCTCAAACGCCCAACTCCCCTCATTATCTAGTGGTAAAAGTTCCTGTAGTTGGGGCAAATTCAGATTCTCAAGCCAACTAACCCCAGGACTTGTTGCTTTTTGTTAAAACAGAACCTAGCCTGGAGGTCTTTACTCTTCTCAGGAACCAAGCCTCCTCCTGGGATTTTTCTTTTGATCTTCTCAAATTGTCCCAGGAAAACCAGGGTTATTCCCCTATTTTTATTTGTCTCCTCCTACACTTTGTTTGCCTTAAGGTTCTATTTTAACTCTTTTGTGGGAGAAAAATCTTCAGAGCTTGAAATTTTCTGACCTACTCCACCATCTTCCAGAATCCTCTCTCAACTTTTCTAATTTGCTTTTTAAAATCTTTTATTTTTAAAGCTCTTCCAGGAATTCTTTTTTTGACCTGGGACCAAATTATATTTTTCTTTGAGGCTTGACATGTAGCCATTTTAACACTATTGTCCTCTTCTAAATTTATGCCTTAATCTTCCCTATCACCATAATAACTTTCTATAGTCAAAGACTTTTTTCATTTGTTTGGTTTTTGCTCATTTTTCCCCTCTCCTTTTTTATGTCTTGGTGTTTTAATGTTTGAGTTAGGCTCTGATCTTACACTGTCCCAAGATTTTTGTGCTGTGGCTCTGAGTCTTACTGCTGGCTTTCACTGGGCTTCAGGATTTAGCTGATTGCTTTCTCTGGAGGATAAGCTTTCCTTCTGGCTTGTACTGGGGCTGGGAACTTCCTCTTGGCCTCCCCTGAGTGTGGGCTTTAGCTGCTGGCCTGCTTAAGGTATAAGGTCTTGCTGCTGGTTTGTTAGGGTAACAGAGTCTTTTTGGTGGCTGACTCTAGAGGAGGGATCTTGTTGCTGGTCTGACCCAGGGGTGGGACCTGCTGCTTGGTTGCTCTGGAAACAGGGTCTTTCTGCTGGTTGGCTCCAGGGTCTGTGTCTTGCCATTGTCCAACACCGGCAGCGTCTCAGTACTGGTCAGAAATGGGGTCAAACACTTGTTGGTGGCTTGTGCTTGGGCCTTGTTGTGCTATACAGACTGCTCACTTGCTTAGGTGTCTGCTGGTTTGCAAGAGGGTGGGTCCTTGCTGATGTATTTCCCTAGGCTTAGAGTCTTGCTACAGGACCCCTGCTCTGAAGTTGACTGCTGCTGCTGCTCTTGCTCTCCTCCTACCCAGGGAGACAGACCTTTCCTGCCATGCTGGTGAGCTGCTTCTCTGATCCTAGATCAATTCCAAGCCAGTTTTCTAGTTGTTTGGAGGGGAATTTGGGAGGGTTTCAAAGGATTTCTTCCTCACTCCATCATCTTGGCACCAGAAGTCCATTATTGATAATGGCCTTGGGTATCCAGCATTTCTGTTCCTTCTCTATGCCATTCCTAACTGAATTTGCCCTAGATGCTGCATTTGCCAGTTATATCTTTGTCCTCAATTATCTCCATCAATCAAGGGATGGAATCAGAGGATAGTGGACCAAGCTAACATCTGGAAAGATATCAGAATAGTCATGAAACAGAAGGGTTTTATTACATTGTGATAGTCTTATTACACCTGATTTACAATAAATGGCAGAACCAGAGACAAGCTCAGAGTAATGGGAAGCTGGTTGTTCATTAGATAAACAGTCTTGGCTACTCAAGGCAGAAGTGTAATTAGGAGTATAGTCATAGTTCATAACTAAAGAAGCTAAATAAAGTAGGATCAGAAAGTAGAAACCTAGGAGGGCACTGGCTATGAGACTAAAGTACGTTAAGGAGACAATTAGTGTTGCTTGTAGTCTAACTTTTTTCAGTATCTAGTGGAATCTATGACTGTGCTTGGCCCTGTGGCTGTTTTAAGGTTTTTGTCAATCTCTTGGATTAAGGCATCATCAAATTTGTAGAAACTCCACTGGTAAGAAAAATAAATTATAATTCTTGCTAAAAAATATAACTGAATGAGTATGAAGTACTGGTATCTTTTTTGACTCTGGAATTTATAAAACCTGGCATGTTAGGTAAAGTATGAGAAAGCCATGAAGTCCAGAATTCTACTTCCTCTTTCCCAGAAAAAGTGCTAAGCACCCTGACATTAATAAATGTTTAAAAAAAAAAGGATAGTAAAAATGTTGATGTTTAGATTTTCTAGGTCTATCTGCAAGATTAATTTTGATTATCACCTTATTTTAAGCTAATAACTATGTAGTAGTTACCTTTTAATTTGAAATAATATCTTTCTAAAATATGTCAAGTAGAAGGCAGCATCTCATCTCACATTGTTACAAGGAGATATCTTGTTATAAACATTGTTATTGTAATGAATGAGTGAAGGGCTACAGGCCTCCAAAATCAAGAATTCCAAAAAGCTAGGTCAGGTTTCAGAAGTATCACTAACTGAAAAATGCAGTTAACAAAAATTAAAGCACGAGGTTAGCATAACTCATCCTATATTGTAACTTGTAATTGACTTATTTATGAGATTAAGGTGCCTCCTACATGTCAGAAAGGAAGAGTCACAGTAAAATATAGCTCATATAAAATAAACTTAGAAATTATAACATTTCACAAAGCAGGTGATATCGTAATGACAAATGTAAAAAGGAGAGTGGATGATCATCTTTGTGGAATCTCGGGAAAAAGGGGAATTGAAGAATGTGTCTGTGTGCCTTTAACAGCAACTGTAGAAAAGGTGGTCAGAATAGTGCCAATTATTTAGACAGAATTATCCCTAGAGGTCAGAAAGCTTGATAGAGAGCTCTCTTAAGAACTTCTACCTCCTATTACTCTAATTCTATACTCATAATGCAACTCTCTGGTCTATAATTTGGTCACCTGAGTATACCTGTCCAACTGGAAGGTTTTGCCCTGTGCAGACTAACAGTCCTGTTATTAGACTAGATATATCCTTAGTGGTAAGTTAATAAATTGGCATTCTGGCTTATAAATCAGTCCTATTATAAATCAATCTTCTTAGAATTCTCAGTATTTCTGTTGGGATGCCTATTGTCTTTTTCTGTCAAATACAATCAATTCTTGATTATTTAAGATGACTACTTTGTGTATTACCTATGTTTTAAATTTTTCTTTTCCAGTTTTACCTGCCTTTGGCCATTAGCACATTCACAAAGGGTGTGGGGTAAGAAGAAAGAAGGGGAAAAAAACAATTCATCTTTTCTAAGTGTTTGTTCTTTAAGTCATATCATCATAGAAATGCTATGGTCACTTTCCTAGGTTACTCTAAAGTTGATATTTGTTCTATTATTAGTAAAAATTTTATTACATGGAGTGGTGGATGCTACATGGCGGTTATGTGAGGGCAGTTTTCTATTGTATAATTAGCCTATTTATAGACTATATAATCCTCTTGCTTCTTTTCTCTCTCTTTATATGCCTTTCAGCTATTTCACTGTTCACTAGCTATGCCACCCAACAGAAGGTGAGGGAAAGAAAATGAGGTGAATATAAAATGCATGTTTTGCTATTTTTATTAGCTCCAGTAAAAGGTTTGATGGTAGATAAGGTCTTAAAATATGGATTTAATTTCCAAGGATATCTTTGCCTCTATCTGATATCACCAGGTACATATCAGTTGTGTTCTCACTGTGCTTAATGCTGTGAGGACTTACAAAGGAAGTAGAAACTAAAAGGGTAGAAATAGAAATCCTTATCCCAACTGAAGTAAACATAGAAGGAACAGACCAAATTAATCAGGCAAAGGTGAAAACTAGGTGCAAACAAAGTCCTTAATCAATTAGGGTGGGGCGTGAAGTGCTTTGATCATTGGCTGAGAGCAGATGACAGCTACACAGGAAATAACTTTGACTGAGAATCAGAGATGTCTCTGGTGGTGTATAGCACAGCAGGCTAGCTCTGAATCCTTCATTTCAGAAGCAGATGTGTTCTAGGAGTGGAGCAGCTCTTAGGAGGAGGAGTTTCTCTCTCTGCTTACCCAGGCAGGTAAACCTGTCAGTTCCAGAAATCCATCAGAATAGTCACATTGCTACAGGAGCCCATAGTAGTGTCCCTAGAGCACTGGCTGACAGCCCTCTTTGCATTGGACAATGAGAGGTTCCCTTTTCAGCTTTTACCCCATTCTGATTTTAAGCTTTTAGAAGGCAAAGGTTGTTTTTTGCTTTTCTTTTTAAGCATTTTGTAGGTGCTTAATAAATGCTTATCAGTTCATTGAATGTGCTTTCTAAGTTTGTAGGCACACTCCCAGGGGTATCTGTTGTGTGCAAAAGGAGAATGTGACTCCTGTTTGGGGTGGGGGGGGGGGGGGGGAGGGTATATTTTTATAACAACTGTCTTTGTTATAAATGATTATAAATACTATTTCTAAAAGCTAATTGACTACTTGATAGTCAACTGCGCATTGCCGTAGAAGGGGGATTGTAACAGAACTAAATACCTCCCAAACTCAGTGTTGCCTCTAGAACTCTAAGGAGAGGGGTGGCCAGGTAGCATAGCGAGTAAGAGCACCGGCTGGCCGTGTAACCTTGAGCAAGTTACTTAACCCCGATTGCTTAAAAAAAAAAAAAACTCTAAGGAGAACAGTATCTGTCCCTTCGGGGACCCAGCCTAGCAGTTTGAGTGGGAGTTGGGAAGAGCAAGGCCAGAAGAGTTGCTATGCTAGTCTCTTCTAGAAAGTATACCATAGTCTAAGGGGGAAGATGGGGGCAAAACCAAATGAAAATATAGCAAAGCACATAAAGAAACACAAGTATTTGTCCTAGTAAAATTCAGACAATAGGCTAAGACTGAAAATGAGCTCCATATTTACAACTTCTGACTCTGTTGATCTGCTCACAGCCTAATATTATGTTGAACAAATAAATAATTGTCATTAATCTTCATTGGGGATGTTAACACATTAGCCTGATAACTTTCTCTGGTAATAACTTTTTTCTCACGTCCAGTGCACTCTCAAACCAACCTAAGTGACAGGCTAATAACCCCTAATTTGAAAATAGGTCAAACCAAAACCTAGAAATGTGTGGTTTAGTTGTAAGGTAAATCTTAAAAAGCCATCTTTTCTGAGATACAAATGTGTGGATTTTAGTACTGTAAGATGTTGAAGAAAAAAAAAATATAAGCTTTTACATGTGAATATTTATTTCAAAAGGAACTCTCAGAAAGGAATAACTGTGTTTTTGATGATTACTTTTCAAAAAATATTCATATGTAAAAGCTTATGTGTTATATTAATAAAAAATTATTTCTGGCAGGTTTGTGCCCACACCAAACAAGTATTCCTTTTTTCTTCAACACTATACAGTACTAAAATTCATGAATTTGATTTCCCACCAAACAAGATAAGTATTTACATTATTGAATATTTTAAATTAATCTTTTATGTTTTAGTCATTTACATTTCCCAATATATCTCTCCTTCTCCCTGCAGAGAACTATCTCTTATAACAGTTCAGCAAAACTAACTAAAATATTAGCAAAATCTGAAATAATAGGAAATGTTTCATATCTATCTCTGCAAAAAAGGAAAGGAGACACATTCTCATATCTCTTCTTTAGGGCCAGGATTGGTCGTTGTCATTTTACATTATCCAGTTTCAATTGTTTTGTTGTTATTCTTTCCATTTACTTTGATGTAGCCATTGTGTATATTGCCTTCTAACTTCTGTTTAATTTACTTTGCTTCATTTCATGTCTTCACATATTTTTCCTGTAGTCATCATTTCTTACAGCACGAAAATATTCCCTTACATTTATGTACCACATTTGTTTATTCATTCCCCATTCGACGGGCATCTGCTTTGTTTCCAGTTCTTTGCTACCACAAAAACGGCTGCTCTAAATATTTTGGTGTATATGGAACCTGTCTTTCTCCTTAATTTCTTTTTTTATGCTGAGTGGTGGGATCTCTAGATCACAGGATGTAGAAATTTTAGTCACTTTTTTTTAGCATAATTCCAAACTGTTTTCCATAATAATTGGGACTAAATAGCTCCACCAACAGTAGTAGTGTTCTCATTTTTTCCCACAGCTTCTCCCCAACATTGACTTTTCCCACATTTGACATCTTTGCCAATTTGCTAAGTGTGAGGTGAAATTTCAGAATTGTTTCATTTGAATTTCTCTTATTGTTAATGACTTAGAGTAATGTTTCATAATTCCTACCCTCAAGGAGTTTTCATTTGATTGAAAAGGAAACAACACATTCATATACAATTAAATACAAAACATATACAAAGTAATTTTTGAGGAAAAGAGAGTATATATAATACAAAGGACAATGTGTCAAAGATAAAACAAAGCTTCTAGAGGGTACAAATGGGAGGGAGAGTAGAGTGGAATAGGAATGTGGGAGGGATGGAATGGAATAGAAAAGCATGTATTATGATACTGGGAATATAAGTAGAAAAGAAAGAGGAGCCATGCTGTCAAGGAGCTCACATTCCAATTAAAGAAAATAATTCACGAAAGAGGGTTGAACCTTAGGGCAGAGGGAGAGATCAACTGATGTTTAGAATCGGGTGGGCATTATGGACTTCTATGAGCATTTTATTTTATTTATTTTAAAGCAATTGGGGTTAAGTAACTTGCTCAAGGTCACACGGCCAGTTATTTCTAGGTGTGGTGCTAAGTATCTGAGCCCGGATTTGATCCCCAGGTCATCCCGACACTCGGGCCAGTGCTCTTAATCACTGAGCCACCTGGCTGCTCCTTCTATGAGCATTTTAAAGCTAGCTGATCCCTGACTAGCAAATGAATGAAGCACTTTAGTATATTCAAAGCAATGGGGATCCAAATAGAAAACTAAGACAGTTCCTGATCTCAAGAAGTTCACATTCTAATGGAGGAGACAACATGAATGGAAGATTTCAGCTGCAAGACAGATGGAAAATTCCCATGGTCTTTAGGGTACAGCAGCAAAGCAGATATTGCTGCCTTTAATGACATTTCCTCTGAAAAACATGCCATCAGTTTCTGATGTTGAACCATTTGACAAGGCCAAGGATGTAGGTGGCAAGAACTTTCTCTTCTGGGTTCTCCGTAGCACTGTTTCTGTAGCACTTGCAGGAGCAGTGACCAGGCTGCATGACCACAGGGGTTACTTCTTAGGACAGTGTTTGATAACACTGAGCTGGAATCATGGCCATTCCCAAGACCCTTGGGTTCAAGGTCCTGGGCTATCCCCATCAATGTTGGAGAGGAGATGGCAGTCAAGATGTCAGTGCTGTTTTGACTTGCCCAGCACATGCAGCCCCTTCTCACTCCCACACAGAGTGCCTGGCTGCTCCAGCTAGACTGGCTTATCTGCCCTGAGTGTGGCCATTCACAGGGATGGTAGCAAGCCCCTCTCCACAGGAATTGCTTTCCCAGATGACAGCTAACTTGGAAGCAGAATTGATGGTCTGGAGGCAAGGGGCAATGCTATTCTTGGACTCCTGGGCTCATCTTTCTGTTGATGACAGTCAATCATCAATTGTTGCTGGTGTTGCTGAGGAAGGTAGATATTCTCCACAATGATTTCTGCCACTAACAATAGCTACGGGGGCCCTGGCTGAAAGTCAGTCTGGTGGTGTGTAGGGCACTGCTCTTTCCAAAATGTGGGGTCCAAAGTCCTGGGCTGTCCATGTCAGACTCAGAGATGATGGCTAAGGTAGTTGTGGTGGTCTAACTTACCTGGTGTATGCTACCTCCTGTCTCTCCCTTGAAGTGTTTTGCTACTTCAACTAGGCTCGTTTTCTTTCCCAGTGTGTGGCAGTTGGTTGGCAGGTGAAGGGAATAATTAGCTCCTTCTTCACAGGAATGACTGTTTTGGGGAGTACTAAGGTTTAAAGCAGTACTTGTTGGGAAGGACAGTAGGTCTACAGTTTGGAATGGTTGCCTCAGGTCTAGCCAATAGTGGTCATCTAGTACCTAGAACTAGGCAATGGGGGTATGGAAACAGTTCTCCAAGGCCTATTCCTACTGACCTGCTGGGCAACTATTAGCATGAGGGATGCCATCAGAATGGAAGGGAGGGGGATATTCCATGATATCCTTAGAGGTCAGCTCCTTCTAGTGTTCTATGGGTGAGAGCAGGCTGGGTCTAGAAGAAGCAAGATCTCTGGTTCTCTGCTGTGGCACCTGCTTCATAGGATGGGGTTGACATGGATAATGTCATAAATGTAACATTACTAGAGTCCTTGCACATAGGCTGTGTTAGTATTTTTTCCCCCAGAAGATAATGAAACAATATCAGGAGCTTAATTGTTATGGAGGATTCTAAAGGTTAAACCACTGATAGAGCTTCCTGGTAGTTACTATTTTTTTACTTAGGTCAAAGAAAAAAATCTAGTGCAGTGGTAATCAGAGGCCCCTCATGCTTGACACATGCTTTTGAACAGGCATGCTACCAGAGCACATGCAGAGAGAAGGGAGCTGCATCCATTTGAATTAATGTTGTAAACTTGCTGAATATCCTTTCCATGCTATTGCTAAATGCACATCTCCTTTTGTAAAATGTTAACCATGTAACGTTCCATTCCAATTTAAAATCTGAATCCACAGACCACCCTGAGTTAGGCCTAGTTCAGAACATTTAACACTTAGTTGGAAAAATACTCTTGTAATTGACCTCATTGCTGAAGTAGGGGAAGGGCAATTAAGAGGAAGGGAACACTTAGGAGATCAGATGCTCAAGCAGGGAAGCTGTGTACTCTATGGCTACCATGCTTCTGGCCACATACACTGAGTCCTCTCAGTGGGAAAGGGATGGGCCACGGAAAATAAACTGTGGACAACTAGCAACACTAGATGTGAAGGTGTTCAAAAAGGAAATGAGCCCTGAAGACAGTAAATATAGTACAATATTGATGCTGAATTAGCATAACTTTATATTTGGGAGATTATGCTCTCCAATGAAGTCTCTGATCCTCTTTGAAGACTTAATTTTAAGATTAAGAATTCTACTGGATAGACTACTTGAGCTTTTTTATATGACATTGAGGACACTATTAAGAATTATGCCACGTAGACTTTGTTGAGACTCCTTAATGTAAGGCAGTGAGGGAGGCACTTAAAAAACAATGTTTGAGCCTTTTTAGGATTCCAGACTTTTTCAGACTTGGGAATGTGGACAAATGTGTTAAAAACACCCTAACTGATTTGCTGAAGTTAGCAAGCATTTAAGTGGACAGCATATAAACAGGTGAGCCTTTGAAACCTTGAACCATGTTTGGGGCTCAGCATTGAAAGACTTGGTGCTTTGAGACGATGCAATGAACACTGGGTTGTCCCTCAATTCTCTCCCGGAGTCCCACTGCAGTGGGAGGCTAGGTCAGTTTAAATGGACAGTTTCCACTGTGTCCTTGAAGAATGTATGAAATATAACTTTCTCTGGGACTTCCTACATTCAGGCAGCCAACAGAAATGGTGACTGACCACACATGAAGCTAGAGCTCACTACTGGCCAGATTAATTTCTTTTCTGAGCAGAAGTTAGCACATAGAGGTTCTGAGAGGGATTTTCCTAACTTTGGCAGTAGGTTGTATTGAAGAGACTGGGAGTTCCTGGATTCCTTAGTCAGAGCTAACTTAGGCAGTCTGGAGGATTTTCTGTATCATAGAGGATGACCATTAATGAAAGGAACTCCAAGCTATGGATTGACTGGTCAGAACTCTTTAGAGTTTCCTGAGCTATCCCATGTGGCCATTTCTGACCTAACCAATATGATGGAACTTCCAGGGTCTGTAAGGCCCTGATTTGAAGGATACAGAAGCAGGAAGGGTGGCAGCAAGGCAGCTCAGGTCCTGGTAGTAAGGGCAGTAAAATTATGATACCAGCAGAGTTAGAACTTTTGTATGTAACCTTTTGCTTACTTTAATCTAGAATTTCATAGGCCCTTCCACATTGTTGCCAGTACAATATGAAGTAGTAGATGCTAACTTTTTCTCAGGGAAGGCCTAAAGAACAAAGCAGAATTGTTGGGAAGAGATGAGATTGTTTCTGTGTAACTATCCAGCTCCTATGAAAAGGCACTTTTTCAATTGAGGCTTCTAAAGGGTCAAAGATTTGACATTTCTCTGCTCCCCCTCCCCTTTTTTTTCCTTCATTTAAAAAAAATCTTTGGAGGGGGGAAGGCAAGGCAATTGGGGTTCAGAGACCTGCCCAAGGTCACACAACTAGTGTGTGAAGTGTCTGAGGCCGTATTTGAACTCAGGTCCTCCTGATTCCAGGGCTGGTGCTCTATTCACTGTGCCACATAGCTGCCCCTCTCTGCTCCCTCTTAATGGGCTCTCAGAGAAGGGGTGGTCCTGCCAGGTGGGCTAGGAGAAACTGAATGGGTGTTAGCACACACTGAGTCTCCATATTGAACTGGGCAGTGAGAGAGGCTGCAAGCACCACAATGATCTCTTAGCTACCTCACTGGAGATAACTGACCACTGGTGAGAACTGATAGCTATAAGAGCTATCACCTATGCTCTCCATGTTACAACTTTTCACAAGGAGACCTGTTGTGAACTGCAAATATTTGGCATCACTCATATCTGAATGATCTGGTATGTGGTCATTCCAAAGGGAGGTGAAATCCAGAATTTTTCATTTTTATTATGCTCCATGTTCTACCGTGTTTCCCCGATAATAAGACACTGTCTTATTAATTTTTTTGGACAGAAAGACACCAGAGGGCTTATTTTCAGGGGAGGGCTTATTTTAATGAACATTGACAGCAATTTTAATAAACAGGTAAATGTGAACAAAAAAATGTACCTTTCTTCAATAAGCAAATCACTGGGGAAGAACAGGATGACGCGCTCACTGCTGCAGCTCTGATTGGATGCAGCTCGGAGCGCAGCGTGCGTTTCACGGGGGGGGGGTGCATACAGAGGGTACCGTAATGTAGCGTGTAGTGCAGGGAATCACCTTCACTACAGTAGCAATCTCAATAGGGCTTATTTTCGGGGGAGGGCTTATTTTCGAGGAATCTTACACAGTAAGGAGAGGGCTTATTTTCGGGCTAGGTCTTACTATCGGGGAAACACGGTATCTTATAGGCTAGGCTAGTCTTCCAAGGTAATAAAATAATCCTTGAGATTTAATAGATCCAGGGACTAAGACTGTAACTGTTGATAATAATATTCTGGTTGAGTAAAGTCAAGCCAGGACATGAGGAGTCCAGAGGCTTCTTAGTTTTGACAAATTCTTCTGATCAGACACCACCACAGCAAATGAAGAGTGGTGGTGCTGGGTTCAAAGGAATCAATGCTGTAGCCTTGCTGAATATAATATCCATATTATTAAATAATCTCATTTTGTTAAATAGCCAATGAGTGCTCGTTTTGTTCAAATATGAGTCACCAGACCATCTTGAGTCAGGTCTGGTGAAGAACAGATGGATATGAAAGGGGGGGTTTAGTAGCCAGGGAAAAGAGCCCTGGCCTTGGAAGCTTATGGCTCAGAATCTCAGGGACTCTGGGTAGAACTCTAAGGTAGCACATTTGCAGGCTTCTTACAGTAGCAATAATGATATGATTATCAGCCAACCTGAGGAAGAGGTGAGAAAGGCTTGGGAACATGCATGGCAGCAGGGTAGGTAGTTCTGGTGGTCAAGGCAAGATTCTGTAGAGTCCTAGGGTTGATTATGGGAGTGAGGCATGTTATAGCACTCACTCTCTGAACACCAACCAGCCATCTCTGCCCAAGGATGGAGCTGATTATCTTTTCTCACCTTCGTAGCATGTATAGCAGCATATATGCTAAATTTAGAATGATACAGGGAAGACTGTGTAATGATGACATACACATTTATCAAATATTCCATATTTTTTCCTTTTATATTGCAAGTTTCCCCTCCCGCCAAAAAAACCCAAACAAACCCCAAGCTTTTTCCCTGCTTTGGGCCAGGGTTTCAAGTGTCCTGGGAGGACAGCAGATTTAAAAGGGGAAGGATAGAATGGCAGATGAACAGTTACTTCATTGGACCAGAATGGTTTTTTGTTTTCATAAATAGTACCTATTTATTAAGCACCTACTACGTTCCAGGTGCTATACTAAGTGTTGGACATACAAAGAAAGGCAAAAGACAGTTTCTGATCTCAAGGAGCATATAGTCTAAATTTTGTGTAGGAAAGTATAGAAAATGCAGGTGATAGTCTTTTTCTTGATCTGCTCAGAGCACATCTGGAATGTCATATTCAGTTGGACACCACACTTGGGGGAACAATAATTGGAGACCATCCAAAGGAACCCATAATGGTAAAGGACCTTGATATCACGCCATGTGAGGATGGACTGAAATATCTGGAGAAATTTAGTCCAGAGGAAAAAAACAACTTACATAATAGCTATGATGCAATAGAAAGAATGCCAGATTTGGAGTTAAAGAGAACCTGTGCTCCATTGTTGGGAAATACTTTACTGCCACTGTATACTAGCATGACCTCAAGCAAGTCACTTTAACTGAACCCGGATTTCCTTAATATGCATAATGATAGAGCAGAACTAGATCACCCCAAAGATTCCTTCTAACTCTAAATTTATGATCCTATGAATAAATGAGATGTATGTGAAAGTATTTGAAAAGTTGTCAAGTGGAAAAGGGATTTAAACTTATAGGGTCATAAATTTAGGGATGTAAAGAACCTTTGGAGTCATCTACTTCAATAAAAATTAAAGTAGTTTTATAATTGAGAAAACTGAGCCCCAGAAAGGTTTAGGTGATTTGCCCAAGGTCACAGAGTGAGGAAGGAGGATTTTGAATTCTGACTCCAAATCCAGCACTCCTTTCACTGTACCAGGTTGACTACTTACATTTGACCCCACTTCTAACATAGTACTGGGTGGAAGTTGTAGAGGTAGACTTAGGAAAAACTTTCTAAAATAACTATCAAAAAAGGGAAATGGAAGTAGGGAGCTTTATCTCATTTGGGGACTATGAGCAAAGACCCCTTGCTGGATGTATGAGTCAGACTATAGTCTCTAAGATCTCTTCTCACTCTGAATGATTCTGTAATTGGGAGGATGCAGTTCAGGTATTAAGGTCATGCTAATAAGAAATGCATTTTAACGTTGGCCCAATTAATTTCCCTTTGCAGAATAAAAGCTCTTTGAAGGCATAGAGTTCATACTTGCCTTTGTATCACCTACAAACATCAAGCACAGTATCTTGCAAACACTTGACAGTTAATTTAAAAAAAATTGGAAATCGTCTACCATATAACTCTTAATTTTTACAAATTAAATTTTTAAAAAGTGTCCACCAAATTACATCCAGTAAATAGGTCTAGGAATGGAAGGGGCAGCTAGGCGGGTCAGTGGATAGAATGCACAGCTATAAGTAGGGAATTCTTATCCTCCCTGGAGTTCAAATATGGCAATCCTATGATTTAACTTGAATAAGGACTTCCCGGTGGGAAAGTTTCCTCTACCAATACGGCTCATTAGCAGCTTCTTTGCAACTGACTCATCCAAGGTTACATAGCCAATGTATCTCAGGACTTGAACCCGGGTAGCTGACTAGTAGCCAACCGGTCTCTTCAGAAATTGTTCTAATTAGGAAATATTTCTCGTGTGACAATTTTCATAAATACAAATTAACATATTAAGAAGTGTGGTAAAATTGTTAAGTGGGAAGAATCAAGGCTAGGCATCGGAAGAACTCGATTATCTGTTGAAATGAATTCCTTCTCAATCGGTTCAAGATGGCTTCAGTTCACTGCATTTCCAGATCCGCAGCTCTGTTTCTGAAGAACCAGACTGAAGGTGGAAGAGCCTTTAAAAGATAACTAGCCCCAGGATCGTAGATTTAGAAGTGAAGGGGCTTTGGGTCATGTGGGCCACCAATGTACAGACGGGACAACTAAGGCCGAAGTGAGGAACCACTGGATTACTGCGCTCGTGCTGAAACTCGCAGCGGACAGGATTCGAACCCGGGTCTCCTCTCCCGTCTTGGGGCACGGAGCGTCCTCCCCGCACCCAGGAGGATGATTTCGGGGAGCCGGAGAGCAGGTTTCTGGACGGCGGGCAGGAGGCGGCTACAACGAGCCGGGGGCACCTCTCCCCGCGCTTCCAGCCGCGGATGTCTGCGCTGAAGGAAACCCCGGCCGCCCTCTCCCGGCTCGGGACCGGACCAACTCCCTCCGGAAGCAGGGCGATCGTCTGAGGCCTCCGGGAGGCCCACCCTCTCCCCTCCCGGGGGACCAAGGCTGAGGCTGCTGCTGCGTTCCGACCCTTCAGAGAAACGCAGCTTGGGGCCCGCGGCCGGCGCAAGAAGACCTAGGTGAGTCCCAAATTCCCGAGCTCAGCGCGTGCGCATGCACCGCCAAGAACCCTGACATAGGCCGCCGCTACGCGCACGCGCGCTGTCCGCTTCCGGGTTGGCGGCCGTAAACCCGATGACGTCAGATGCTCGCCGAGGACCCCGGAAGTGCAACTTGAACTCGGCAGTGGCGCCGCATCCGGGGAGCTGAGATCACAACAAGCGCACGAGTGAGTCCGGCCGGAGATGGTGAGGCGCCCCGCCCCCTGACCCTCCCCTTCCCCGACCTCCTTGGGACGCCCCCTCCCCCCACGCCTTGTTCGTCCCCGCCTCCCGGGTCCCCCGGGCAGAGTCTAGCCCAGGTAGGTGCCGCGGCGCGGCGACCGCTGTTCCGGGGGCCGGGCCGGGTTCTTGCCGTCCCCGGGCTCGGGGCGCGGGGGGGGGACGGAGGAGGCGGGGTGATGGGGGAGGGGCCCCGAGCTCTCGGGATCGCTCCCAGCAGGGCTTCCGAGTGACAGCCCCGGGAACGCGCGAACACGCCCCCGAGGCCACCTCGGGAGTGCTGCGGGCGCCGACGCCGGGGGCGCACTGACGACCTAGGCGCCCGGTTTTGGGATGTCATTTTGTGTCCCCTTGGAAACGACCCCGGGAAGGCGGGGAGACTTGGTGCTGAAGCCTGAGTGCGCCCAGGTCCAGGAAGGGACCCTGAAACTTCTTCGAGCGATCCAGGAGGGAGCCTGCTTAGAGGGGTGCTTCCACCTTAACGTGCTGGTTCTCTTTTTTGTGGGGAGAGAGGACGGAGCACGAATTTGTGAGTTCTTGGCATGAGGAACTCTTCCTGTAAGGAAACATCTACCCATGCACATCAACAACTTTGAGACATTTTATAGATCTTGGAGTCCGAGAGGTTAAATGACTTGTCCAGGGTCACAAAGCCAGTTTTTGTCAGAGGCAAGACTTGAACCCAGGTCTTCTTGGTTCTGAGATGGATCAGCACGCTACTTCATCAGGAATGCTCAAACTTTTTGGTTTCAGAGCTCCTTTACACTCTTAAAAATTATTGAGGATCCCCCTTTTGAGTTTTGACCTCAAAGACTCCCGAAAGGAGGAACCACACTTTGAGAACTTTTTTTTTTTTGCTTTTTGGAAGAAGGCAGGGTAATTGGGGTTAAGTGATTTGCCCAAGGTCACACAGCTAGTAAGTGTTAAGTGTCTGAGCCGAATTTGAACTCAGATCCTCCTGACTCCAGAATGGTGCTCTATTCACTGCGCCACCTCAAGGTGGGCTGTATTTATTCATTTTTGCCATAATGGGAATTAAAGCATCTTATCATTATGAAATAATATTTTGACCTCAGGACCCCCTGAAAGGTTCTGGGGGTGCACTTTGAGAAACTCTTTTACACTCTTGGAAGCTATTGAGGATCCCTTCTATGTAGGCTATGATTATCAGTTTTTGACATATCAGAAATTAAGACATCTTATTAGAAAACTAGTTTTGATTTCAAGTAGGTCTGGAGAACCAGCCTTGACAACCACTGTAATACACCATGCTGCCTTCTAGTTTAAAGATGAGTGGGTTTTGTAGTAAATTTTATACCTTAATATCGTAATCGCCTTAGTTGAACTTATTTTCAGAAGTAGCTCTTGAATTGTGGGAGCCCAGGACTTGGGAGCCACAAGAGTTGCTTCAGATTATCTGTATGACAGGGCGAGTTACCTAACCTCTCAGGACTCCCTACAACTCTCTGACAATAAATGTGAAGCTTGCATCCTCAAATAGAATCCCTAATTCCGATGATGAAGACACAGATCTGGTTAAATTTAAAAAAAAAGTTATCCCTGGGGCTGATGCGCTTCTCACTGAGGAGCTCCTACTGCCTCTATTTCTTCATCTGTGAAATAGGAATAACAACACTTGTCATTGCCTACCTCATGGAGTTGTTTTGAAGAAAGTATGTTTTAAGATAGAAATCACTAGATAAATTACCTATTATTACTACTATTTTATTTTGAAATGGGTTTGGGATACTATTCTCCTTTCCAGTTAGAAAATGATATTCAGAATATTTTCTCAAGGCATGTCTGGTTGGCATTTCTTCACCATAAGGCTGGGGAGGTAGATAGTGACAGTATTACTGACAAACAGTGCTGTTTGTTAATTTTCCCTGAGTGTTTTGAAAAAGTCTGTGGGGAAAATTGTGTTGTTTCAGGTCAACCAGCTTTCTGCTACAGTTCATCAAATAATTAATAGTTGGTATTTCTGTAAGTTTACAAAGTACCTTCCATACTTTATCTCATTTTATCTTCATAATAGCCTTGTAAGATAGATATATAAATTATAACCTCATTTTACATGAAGTTTAGAGAGGTTTTTGTGTTTTGCTCATTACATGTAGTTAGTAGGCATCAAAATCAGGATTTGAACTCAGGTTTGTCCTCATTCCAAGTCCATTTCAGTCACCACTATACCACTTTGCTTTTCAAAATAAGCATATTTTTCTCTTTATGATAGGCAATTATGATTGCCATAATTATTCCAAAGCAGTTTCAAAGAAATGGTAACATTGTGAGTCATCCAGGAATGAAAATTGTTAACATCAGAAAGGGGCACTGGGATACTTTGTGACTTGCTTATTTCAGTGGCATATCTCTGTGGCTGTGATTTATAACCTGATACTCAATATAAAGTAAAACAACTATGACCCAAGCTGGGAGTTCAAGCAAGTTGGATTTGAATAAGCCCTTTAAGGCTTATTTATTTTTTTGTCTTTGTATCCCCAGTGCCTACTATTGGGCTTTGCACATATAAGTAGTAGGTGCTTAATTAACGTTTATTAAATTGAAGTTCATAGGGGATCATACAGACCAGAACTGCAAAACTTTGAGGTTGATGGTGGTGGCAGTACTGGCAAACTCTGGAGTGATACTAGGAGGAAAACTTGGTCTGTGTATATCTCTATCTATTTATTGGTGGCAGCATATAGTAAGTCAACAACAGGCTTTTCCAGTTTTTAGTGGTGACATTGACATGAAACTTGGATGAAAGAACTAGATGAATGATTCTTCAGGTCCAATAAAACATTATTTTGAATTTAATGGGATAAGAAGCAACTTGTTTCATAGATTCCAGAGCTGGAAGGGACCCAGTGATCATCTCTAGTCCAACTTTCCTATTTGGAGACCTAGAAATGTTAAATGACTTGCCCAGGTATGCAGAGGCAAGTAAATGGCAAAGGTGACATCTGATGATTTTTCCATTTTGCTGCCATCTTTTCTGTAGCTCACTTTTTCTAGCTTGTCTCCACCTCAGTGAAGGAATGAATGAACCAGTACAAATGTTTTTAGTTAGAGTTGTGCAACTGCTTTCTCTGGTTTTAGAACCACATGGAATATATAGAATAGCCATAGGTAGCTAAGCAGCAAGTGATATGTGTACCCTCTTGCAAAATGTATCTATTTAGTCAATCCTTTTCAGAGATACCTGTAAATAGGTATCAATTGTAGAAAGTCATAGTTTGTCCTCTCTTCTTCTGGTACTGTTTTGTTCTATTTGTACTATTTCATAAGGATTTTTCAAGATTTCTCCATATTCTTCATATGTGATAGTTTTGATTATATTATAGAATTCCATTACATTGATGTTCCACAATTTATTTAGCAGTTCCACTGTTTTTGTACATTTAAATTGCTTCCTGGTTTTTTTTTTTTAACTGCGAGTAATACTTGCTATGAAAATCCTTGAATGTGTAGCACTGTTTTTGTTTTCAGGAACATTCCCAACCATGGGATTGTTGGGTCTAAAAGAATATTCTTTTTGTGACTTTATTGCATGCTGCCCTATTGCTCTCCAAAGTACTGTACAAGTTTTCATTTTCATCATTAATGTATGTATATACCTGTTTTATAACAACCCTTCCAGCACTGGGTTTCATTGTTTTTGGTTATTTTTTCCAATTTGATAGGTGTTCTTTAAATTTAAAATAACCAGTGGCCAGTCACCATGCTTTTGTTTGCTTTTTTGCTTCCACAATATATGAGGTGAGTTGGGTCACAGCTGCTTTTACCTCAGGAATAGAGCAGATTTACATTCTACAAAAAAAGCCATCAAAAAAGCAAGTGCTATCTGTCAGTTACTCTACTGGGGATATAGATACAAATACAAAAAAAAAAAAGAGAAAAAATTCTTACTCTTAAAGAGTTTGCATTCTATTTCAGGAAACAACATGAACATATGTAGGTATATACTAAAGAAATGCAAAATAACTTACTAGGTAGTTAAAGAGGTAGGGTGTTAGCAGTTGGGGGAAACAGGAGAGGCCTTTTTGTGGAAAATGATTCTTAAGTATATCTTGAATAATGATGGGGATTCTTTGAGGTGAGGAAGGAGTTCATTCCAGGCATGAGGGGATGGCCAGTGCAAAGGAAGAGATATGGGAGATGGAGTGTCATTTGTGAAGAACTTGCAGAAGGACAGTTTGGCCCTAATATAGTACAAACAAGAGGTGAGGAGTTCCTATAAAGGAATGGTAGCTCTCTGAGTGAGAAGTAGATGTAACGAGAAATGTTGAGATGATGAAAACGCCAAGAAAGTTGGTTGGTGCTGTACTTTGTTGAACAATGTGGATCTGAGTGTGTATAAACATTGGATTGAATTTAAATTATTCTTATTCACTGATATCAGGGTACAAATGAACTTAGGCTATTATGCAAATTTTAAAATACCTAGCCTTTTTTTGATAATTAATAACAGTCAGCTTTCAAATGTCTGTGGTAATGAAGACCTGCAGTAGTTTGGATAATCTTTAAATCTCTTAGAATTGCCTTTGGAAGGTGATTTTGTACTAGTATTTGGAAGCGTGTGCTATTTGGGAACCTTATTATTCCTCTGTGTCTTCCTAAGTCAGTTTGTAAGAGAAACTGTCCAGAAGAGACTTCAGGCAGTTGTGGTATTTATCAATGCACAGAAAGCATCTGCCTTGGGTACCAGGCTCTCTTTTTTCTCTCAGGGACAAAGTGGACTGGGCAACCTAGTACAGAGGTCAGCCAGAAATCTGAGGACTTTTATAACCTCCTCACCTTTCCTTTCTTGGCACCTGGTTATTAGGATAGATTTTATTTAAAGTGCATACTTGTTGTTTGATATAACCTAAATACCTATTATTTACAACTTAGATTGAGGTGTAAATTTCATTTCCATTAGACCATGTAATCTAATATTTTAAGTTTTGTTTGACTAATATAAGCCCATTCTTTTATTTTACAGAAATAATTCACTTTAGTTAAATTGTGAAGTCAACACAATTTTTCTTTTCCTTTTCCCCACTTGATGTCTCCATTTTGGTGCCTATTCTAGTGTTCTTTTTGACCCTCTTTTCCTCTTTCTTCCTCACTTTTCTCAACAAAATTTTATTCTTTGCTTTTTTTCTGGAAACATTCTTTGCTCTCTGTTAGATTGCTGATTTGCTGAACTAACTTGTGCTGATGAGTTTGATTGTTGCAAGTTGGTGGATTATACTGGAACTTTATGCTGGGAAAAACAAAACAAAACACTGAATTCCTAATTAGAAGATTTCTATTCCTCATTACTTATGTAACCTTAGGCAAGCCCTTTAATTTTTTGGGCCTCAGTTTCTCCATATATTAAAATGAAGATTAGATGATTTCTGTGGTCTCTTCTAAACCTATGACTTTGTGTTATAATTAACACATAACATTTTCACTATCATGAAAATCCAAGCTAAATATTCTATATTAAAATACAACTTAAACTTTTAAAACTTTATTATTTATTAGGAATAGGACCTATTCTTTTTTTCTTTAATGGATTTGTGATCTCATAAATATGGATGGATTATGGCCAGGTCATAGAACAAAACTTTGTTATTTTACTTCATACCCTCCTTTTACAGATAAGGAAACTAAGGTGCAGAGAGATGAGATATTAAGTGACTTGCACAAGGTCACACAGATAAATAGTAGTTAAGTGGCAGGGTTAGAATTCCACCCAGGTAATTTTTTCATTTTATGGGACTCTTCTACCATAAAACATCAATATGATTCTCCCTTACTATGCTAGAGGCCTTTGTTCTAGTTGTTTTGGCATTATATAGGTATTAGTGCAATAATTAGGCTATTCATTCATTATTAGTTATTATTGCTAATTCCTGGACCATTTACTTTGATTGGTTTGTTTATGAGTCATCATTGCTACTGTACTTCAAGCCTCTTTATATCTATGGTATCCATTGTTCACCTTCAATACTAGTTCTTTGGAAATTGCAATTTCCATGATTTACAGCCTTATCCCCAGGAAACTATTGCTTTTTAAAAATGGGTTTTGCCGCTACTACCTCCTCCCAAACCCAGACATTCAAGTGATCTTATTTAAGTAAAACAACCTTATTTATTGTCAGTATTTTTCTTCAACAAGAAGCATGTATATTTATTTTAACAAAACAACCATATGTGTGTGAATTTTTAATTGTTTTAATTATGAATATGAAATGTATTTTTTCCTGTCTGGTCAGCTTAAAATATTGGGTTATACAAGGATTATTTTTTTTATTGTCTTTCTCGTTTATTCATAGTCTCTCAAAAGAATACTTTATTATTTCCAAAAGATTTGTTACTTTTCAATGTATTTTTTAACACAGGGGTTTTTAACTTTTTAAAAACATATTTTGGTAACTATATTTCAGTGCAATTTGTTTTCTTTGTAATCCTATTTGTTTTATACATTTAAAAACATTCTGAGAAGAGGTCCATAGGTTTGATTAGACTGCCAAGTCCATGACACACAAATTGTTAAGAATTTTTGGTGAAGCAAGAAAACATGCTTTGTACACACATGTAAGAAGCTTTTTCTGTTAAAGTATGGGTAATCATCTCACTATTTCCTTCAGTAGTTTGACAATCCAGTCAGTCACCAAGCATTTACTAAGTACCTGCTGTGTGCCAGGCCCAGTGCCAAGTGCTAACCTTGCTATTAAGGATCTTACATTTTTGCTGAGTAACCAACATGAAAGTCTCTAGGCATATTCAAGATTCCTAGGAAGTAGATACAAGGTAACCTTACAGGGGAAGACACTAGCAACCATTCCCTGTGAAGGTTGTATTTGAACTGAATTTTGACAGAAACCTGTAATTCTTTTTTTTTTTTTAAGCAATGGGGGTTAAGTAACTTGCTCAAGGTTACATGGCCAGTTATTTCTGGGTTTGGTGCTGAGTGTCTGAGCCTGGGATTCGATCTCCAGGTCATCCCAACACTGGAGCCAGTGCTCTTACTCGCTGTGCTACCTGGCCGCTCCTGAAACCTGTAATTCTGAGAGACAAAGAGAATGGATGGGAAGGTATTCCAGGTCTGCGTTGACAACCATTGCAAAGCATTGAATTAGGAGGTGGAGTGTCATGTAGAAGTATAGCAAGTGGGCTGCATCATAGAGTTTATGGAGAAGATTGAAGGATAAAAAAAGTGGAAAGATCGGAAGGGTCCTGGTTGTGATGAGCTTTAAATGGCAAACAGAGGCATTTATATTTGATCCTAGAAGGCAGAGGGAGCCATTGGAATTTATTGAGGAGATAGATGACCTGGTCAGAGCTGTGCTTTAAGACAGTCATTTTGGTAGCTGTGTGGAATATTGGTTGGTGTAGAGAGATATTTGAGACATGGATATAGAGTAGGAAACTATTTAAGTATTCCAAATGAGAGGGAATGTGAATAAATGAATGAATAAAAAGCATTTATTAAATGCTTACTATGTACAAAACATTGTCAAAGGACTTGGGATGCAAATAGTATGATAGTCTCAAGGAACTCATTCCAATGGGGAAGACACTACATATGGAAAGTTTCATCTCTAAGTCCGTTGGAAAAGTCCCATGGTCTTTAAGGTACAGTGGCAAAGCAGGTGGTAATAACACTTAAAAATGTCATTAAGTGGAGAGAAAGGGGTTTATATGGGAGATAATGTAGAGATAGAAAAAACAAGATTTGGCAGTTCTTGGGATATGTGGGGTAAGAATGAAGCATTGAGGATATCAGTAACTAAAGACTGATAGTAGTAGGAAATTCTGATGAAGTGTAAGTTTGGGGGTAAAATAATGAGTTCTGTTTTAGACATAGTGAGTTTGAGATGCCTACAGAACAGACAGTTTGAAATATCTAATAAAGACAGTTGGTGATGTGAGACTGGAGCTCTGGAGAGAGACCAAGGTTGGATATATTGATCTGAGAGCCAGCTGCATAGAGATGATAATTGGAATGGGAACCTATGAGGTCATTAAGTAGGTTAATGTTGGGATGAAAGAGAAGAGGGTCCAGGACAGAGTCTTAGGGTATGCTTATAATTAGTGGGTTTGGCTTGGAGATTGAAAAAGAGGAAGAAAACCATGAGTGTTCACAGTCACAAAAACCCATAGAAATAAGGGTATCCAGAAGGAGGTCAGCAGTATCAAAAAGGTCAGCAATATACAGAAAGTTCAAGAAGGATGAGAACTCAGAAAAAGTCTTTAGGTTTGACAATTAAAAGACAGTTGGTAACTTTGGAGAAAGTATGTTAAGTGATGATGTCAAAATCCATATTTCAGATAGGTTTAGAAAACCAGTGAGAGAAGTGGAGACATGGAATATATATATGGCTTTTTCAAAGTGTTTAGTCAAGAGGAGAGGTAAAGGAAGATTGATAGCAGAGATGATGGGATTTAGTGAGGTTTTTTTTTTTTTAAGAATGGGAGAGACTTAGATATGCTAATAGGCTGAAGACAAGGAACCTGCAAGTATAGAAAGTTTGAAAAAGAGAGAGAATAGATGGGGTGTGAGGATGAAAGTGAAGGCTTTCTGGTGGAGTACATGAGATCAGGGGATAAATGTCAATGGGTTAATGTCAGAGAAGATAGCCCCCTCTTCATTAGAGATGAGTAAAGGAGGAGATGACACTGGGATAAGGGAAGTGGGAGCTTGAAATGAATGACTGGTGTGATTTTGTTACTAATAGGACTTTCTTTTAAAAAAATTAGCAATTTTTTTTTCTCTCTTTAGCCTTGAAATTTCTGATACTTTTGGGGTGGTGATTGTCATTTGACCTTGGTGCTAGATTTCTAACATAATGGCAATAAAATTAACTGGATATGATCCAAGTCTTGTTTTGACCTATTTATAATTACAGAATGTTAGACTGAGAAGGAATGTTAAGAGATCATCTTGTTAAAACCTTTCATTTTATAGATGAAGAAAATAAGGTCTAGAGGTTAAGTGACTTGTCCAAGGTAAGATAGTCAATTAGTTGTAGAGGTAGGTTTAGAGTCCTGTCTACTAGTGAAATCCTTTTTCCACTATACATTTAAAAATTTTCTGAAAAGATTGTGTGCACGTGTGTGTTTCTCTAGTGCTATATACTTAGAGAGTATCATTATTCTATGATATCTTTGAAGTTTACTACATTTTAAAGTTCTATTTAATGGATTGGTATAATTTGTTCAAAAGCATTTTAGGCAGAAGGCAAGGAACTGGAAGATACAGAAAGACTGAAAATGAGGGAGAGAAGAGAGATAAATAGAATCAGATTTAAGTTAAATCCATTTTGAAAATTACTTTTTGTTTATGTTGTTGATTATGACCATTAATCACTTTTTCAAATATTTTTAGTCTGTGACACTTCCTGGTGTCCGAGATCAAATGAGATAATATATAAAGTGCTATAGAAATGTTAGTTATGATGATGATGATGATGATTCTCATAACATGGACCTTTTATTTCTGTTCTCATTGAGATTTATCTTTCCTTTAGCTTCCTCTAAGGGGGTTCTGGTAATTAACATTCCCAAACCTTTTATTTTTAAAATTTTCTATGCTAGCTTTCCAGTGGTCTTTCATCATCACTGAGACTGCTTATTTTTTCCTTTTTGTTCTGCACAGTGCCCTTTGGATACATTCTTGATATATCTTTCTCACAATGTAGTAACTTTAGAGACAAAAGGGACATGGACTTTTAGAAATGATGAAACTCAGACCCTGAGAAAATCAAAGGTTTGCTTGAGGAAACAGGATTCTGTGATCCTGTGGAAGGGAAATTAGAAATCATCTAGTTGAGTTACCCCATTTTACAACTGAGAAAACTGAAGCCCAGAAAGGCTGTGACTTGCTCTAGATCTGACAAGTATCATTTTGGGGATTCAAATATAGGTCTTCTGACTTCAAATCATTCTCCTTTCCTTTTAGGATTTTGCTCCCACATGCCTGGAATGCTTTCCCTCCTCATCTCCACCTCATTGACTGTCTTTTCTTCCATCATAATTGATCTTCTACAATGCAGCCTTTTTTGGTCTGCCTAGCTTCTCCCCAAATTACGTGTATCTCTTTTGTCTCTATTTCTGTGTATGCTTCTATATGTCTATGTTATCTTTCCCATTAGAATGTAAGCACTTGGAAAGCAAGGTCTGTTTCACTTTTGCTCTTGGTGATTAATAAATGCTTATTGATTGATTAATTGATTACATTTATCTGGTGAAGTAGATAGAACTTTGGACTTTGAGTCAAGAAGACCTGAATTTGAATGTCACCTCATATCTTTATTAGCTATATGACCTTGAGCAGGTCACTAAGAAAAGGGGAAAAAAAAAGACAGAACTCATTTTCTTTGCTCCAAACCCTTTTTTCTTCCAAACTTCCCTATTGCTGTTGTGGACACAACAGTCAACCAGGCTCCTAATCAACCAGAGTTACAACTTTGTTGTCATTTTTAGCTCATTCACACTCACTCTACATATCCAGCCTAGTTACCAAATCCTGTCACTTTTTTACTGTCACAGAATGTCTTGTGTATGTCCCCATTCTCTTCTTCACAGCTACCATCCTAATGCAGGCCCTCATCACCTCTCTGCTGAACTATTTCAGTAGTCTTCTGGTTTGTCTCCCTGCCTCAAGTCTCTCCCAACTCCAGACCGTCTTACACGTAGCTGTCAAAGTGATTTTTCTAAAGTGTAGGTCTGACCATATCACTTTTACCCAATAAACTCCATTGGTTCCCTGCCACTTCTAGAATCAATTATAAAGTCTTATGTACTATTACTGGGTGAAATCAGCTTGATTTTTTTTTAGTTTATTGATTCTTAGTAGCCAGGGAATAGAAAAGAAAGAAAATCAGATGGTAAAAATTGTCTAAGCTTGAATATGATCTCCTGGACTTTGGCCCCCTTGGGAACTAGTTATTCTTAATTCTCTCTATTCCTTTCTATTTTTCCTTCCTTTTTCAGCCTTAGCTACTCTAACCATAGCCATACTGTCATATTATATACAATATCTTGTATATAATATATTGTGTCAGTAAGAATTTATTACTATGTGCCAGGCACTGTGCTAAGTGTTGGGTATACAAAGAATCCTTCCTATAGAAGGGATTTTGTCTGGGATTTGAAGGAAGCCAGGAGGTGGAAGTAAGGAGGGAGGGAATTCCAGGCATGGTGAGATGAATTTAGGGCAAAATTTGTGTGGTATTCACTGGTGTGAACATCATGTGGCTAAGTAAATTCGCTTATTGAAGGACATTAGGGGGATAAATCAAGAGGACTGACCTTCAGATTTAGGAGAGTATGAAGGATTGGGGATTATTTAATGAATGAGACACCAGAATGGTGTATACCGGTACAACAGTAGGTAAAGGGAAGAGGAAGTTCAGAAGTATGGGGAAGTACATAAGTTTGAAGTGTTTGGATTTCGTAAATTAGGAATGAATTTAAAAAAAATTTTTTAAAAATAAATAATTTATCATTAAAATTCTTTTTAATAATGAGCTCCGTAGTCCACTTAAAATGTAAAAATTCACTTAAACCTTTTTAGATACACATCTTCTTATATAAAACATGATGCAGTGTTTAAAATTACTATCCTCATTTATCAAAATACTAACAAAAGACTAATCTTTTTAATAGCCTCTTTTAAAATTTGTTGTTGGCGTTCTTTAGTAGATTCCTTACTGTATATGATGGGTCTATATATGATTGAATAGCATTTTATTTGGCAGATATCCTGTTCTTCATCCATTAAGTTTATTTTAGATTTTATGCTATGGTTTTTTATTTATCTTCTGAATAGCAAATTTTTTATATGCATAAAAGGGATCACTGGCAGTAGTGTCATTTACTTATATATCACCTACAACAATGGTGTCCATTAAAAAGCACACCAGTTTTATTGCTCAGTCTTTAAAAACATTCTTCTTTCATCCCTCTGGTTGTACCCAGGTCATAAGACATATTATCAGTATTGTTTACAAAATAATCTTCCAGTCCACACTGGTCATCTCCAGGATAGTTAAAATAATTCCCTTTTTAAATGTAAACCCTTGCCTCCTAAAATAAAGTTATATCACCTGATATAGTAAAATCACAAATCCTTAAAGTATTACATTATTCTCTTCAGATGTGTTAATATATTTGCTGATATAAAATTGTAGTTTTGCAACAAGAAAGAAAGCAGGGAACTATAAAGGATCCAGAATTAAGCTAAGAGTAGGGTCTTCGTCTTTTACAATCACATCTATTTATACTCAATAGTAAAAACATTTGGGAAGATCAGACTCATAGGGCTGGAAGTCTTTATCTAGTGAATCCTTCCATATATCAAGTATTCCATTTTCCCTGTTCCTTGCAATTTTACACTTAAGAATGAAACTTGGCTTGAATGAAGTTTTTAAACAATTCCAAATGTAACAACATCCTTTCCCTTTTAAAAATAGTCAATACTTTAAGTGATCTGGATTTTGGAGCTGACGGCTTAAACTCAAGAATGCTTTCTGATCTAATCGGTGAACAAACAAGTATGCTGGCATGTTTTGAAAAAGGGCTATTCATAAGAAAATAAATAACTCTGGCATACAGTAAAATCTGAAATAAATTCAGTGGATGAATAATATGGTCAGATGAGGTACTGTCTATCAGTAGGGAAGTACTACATACTGTGAATGGATCCATTAAAAAAAAGTCAGCAATAAGTATGAAAAGGCATACATACATTTTAAGACTCCCCCCCCCCCCCCCCATGGTATCCTTCTTTATTTGAAGAGTTTATTATTTACATTTGTTCAGAAAGAGGATTTCTGATTGCTAGATACTACATTTGAATGATCTCTATCATAGTGTAGAGTCTAGTTTAGAAAACTATTGTTGTTTGTCCTCTGTACTATAAGAGAACCAATAGCATCATGATTTTGGAGTCATGGTACAGTGTATTTGATTATAGGTGATCAGTCCAATACAAGCTTGGAAGTTTCTGCCACAGGTTGGGCACAAATAGTTCCTTTGAACATCTGTGATGGAGATGTCTCCAGATTTTCGTGTCTCAGACTTGAGAAACAGTTTCTTGGTCATGTTTTAAAAATTAAAGCCCTCTTGATTAAGTTATCACAATTCTAAATAGATGTTTAAAATATTAAGCCTAAAGCTACACAACAAAACACTGAAAGATCTGAAGAATTTTGGTCTTTTGTGTAGTCCAGTACTTCATTTGAAGTTTATCTAAATATCAACCTTACTCAGTTTTAGAGCTAGAATGGGCCTTAGAAATCTAGGCCAGTCCTTTCTTTTTTCCACACAAGGGAACAAACTTCTGTCAAAATCTTGTTCTTGATTCCTTATCCATTATTTACTATAATACTGCTCAGTTACTTCAATCAAAGTATTTGGAATTAGCATAATAAGACAGAGATGGCATATAAAGAAAAATGAATGTCTTGTTTGAATCAACCCTTCCTTGCTACTAATTGACAAAAAAGTAGTAATAGAAAAAATACAAAAATCAATGTTATTACCCATGGTTTTTTTGTTTTATGATAAAATGTAGTTATTTTCTATGCTTTCCCCACCACCTTCATCTATCACAGCCAGTTTTGTGACCCGATAACTATTGTTACCTTCCATTTGCTGACCCTACTAACATGAATATATAAAGTTGTTCGCCATCAAACTAAGTTTCATAAGCAATTGATTGTTGAAAGAGCAAAGGAACAGTATATAAAACTGAATGGGGAAAAAGGAGGTAGCATTGAAAAAACTTGAATTAAAGAATGCATTTGGGTTGTTTATTTCTGTACCTTCCTCTGTTCCTGCTATACTTATATTTCCCTATGTATGCTTAAAACCTACTGACCCCTTTTTTTATTCAGGTATATACCTCAATTTCTTTATGTGTGTTTCTACACACATATACATACACACTCTGTTTTATGACTTTGTTCATTCTGTTTTTCCCTCCTAGCTACTTTTTTAAGACATATATGGGAAGTTCTCAGATTATTCCTTGTCTGCACTGATCTTTCTCCTAAGTATCAATTGAGAGCCTCAAAGCCACAGGCCTAATTTCCAAAATTAAAAAAAAAAAGCCCCAAACCAAAGAACAAAAGGTTGGGTGAGCTTTCATATGCTTACCAGTTTACTACTAAGGCTCTTGAAGAAACTCGGCTCATAGAACATAGGCCTTATGAAGGGCTAGGTTGCTGATCTGGCATGATCCATTAATTCAGGCTTTCATCGTTTTTCATTTGGAATATTGCAATAGTCTTCTAAACGGACTTCCTTCTTCAAGTCTCTCCCCACACAGCTACTAAAGTAATTTTCCTCCCTTCTCAAACTCCAGTGGTTCCCTAATACTATTAGGATAAGTGTAAGCTCTTCTGTTTGGTGTTTTAAATTTCTTTGCAGCACAACTCCTTCTTGTCTTATCCTCTTATACATTATTCCTCCATAGTTCAGCTACATACATACCTTTTGTCACAGACATCCCTCTCTATGTACTGCCTGGCCCCCAGAATTGGACTGTTCCCCCTCTTCACTTTAGGCCCTTAGAATCTTTGTATGAGTCACACTTCAAGTGCCTCTTCCTACAGGAGGCTTTGCTGCTTCTCCTCTAAGGCCACCTTTTATCTCCTCACTCTGTATCTTATATGTACCTATTTATTTATGTCTCTCCTGTTAGAATTAGCTACTATCCTCAGAAGATTTGATGGCACACTCACCATTGATGTGACAAAGATGTGAAGAGGGCACTAGTTTTGAGGAAGAAATTAAAATTCTGTTCTTGATATATTGAACTTGGAGCTATGACATTATCTGTAAGTTTTTGTGTCCTTTAGGTCCCTGGAAATCCTGGTATTAGAATTGAGGAGTTACTGAAACTCGGGAGACAGGCTAGGACTGGAGATATTAATTTGAAGAGGCAACCAAAAAATGATAGTTGATGGGAGAGCTGAGAGAGTTAGGATGGATCTAAGCAAGTTGTTGAGGAATCCCGGGCAGGGGTGGAGAACCCACTACCTTGGTGCTTTAGGTCCTCAAGTTTGGTTTTTTGACAGTCACAGTTTTATAGAACAAATCCTTTTTATTAAGGAGATTTGTTCTGTGAAGTTTGGATTCTGTCAAAGGGCTGCACTTGAGGACCTAGAGGGCCACTTGTGGCCTCAAGGCTGCAGGTTCCCCACCCCTGCCCCAGGGTATTGAGAATGTCTGTAAAAAACTTTCCCTCTTTTAAAATATCTTCTAGGGGTGGCTAGGTGGCATGGTGAATAGAGCACCAGCTGTGGAGTCAGGAGGACCTGGGTTCAGATCCAGCCTCAGACACTTAATAGATACACACACACACACACACACAGACACAAAGTAGCTGTGTGACCTTGGGCAAGTCACTTAACTCCAATTGCCCTCCAAAAAGCAAAAAAAAAAAAAAATCTTCTAAGATATTTCTTTATCCACTTGCTTTTTCTTGTGTGGGTAGATAGGCCCAATTTAATAAAAATACATTTTTTGGGATATATTTTGTCTTGATGTTGCAGTTATTTTCAACCTTTGCCCTCAGTTGAACCCTTGAGTGATAGAAGTGCGATTAAGCAAACATGTGCGATTAAGCAAACATGTCCGATATAGTGACTGAATCTGACAGTTTCAGTAATATTCTACAGTAGTCCTCTCCCTCTCTATTGCAAGGGCCAGCGTCTCTCATTGCATCTTGAGTCATCTCCAGTCATCCTGATGAATATCTGGTCTCTGGATCTAGATGACTCTGGAGGAGAAAGTGAGGCTGGTGACTTTGCACAGCCCTTCCTCACTCAAATCAAAGTCAACTGCAAGTCATGTCATAATTTCCCTGATGCCATGACCCTCTTCAAAAATGAAGGACAAACACAACCTGTGAGTAGACCGAGCTGCCTAAATGGGGACCCAGCTAGTTGGGTAACTAAGCTGGTCCACTCCTCCTCCCTCTCCTCTCCAAAGGGCGGTAAAATTTGATGAACAGAAACTGCCCACTTAATTTGGGGTTTACTGGAGAGATTCCTTTCTTTCTTTCTCTCTTCCTTCCTTCCTTCCTTCCTTCCTTTCTTTCTTTCTTTCTTTCTTTCTTTCTTTCTTTCTTTCTTTCTTTCTTTCTTTCTTTTTCTTTCTTTTCTTTCTTCCTTCCTTCCTTTATTTCTCTCTCTTTCTCTCTCTCTTTCCTTCTTTCTTTCTTTCTTTCTTTCTTTCT
>NW_027185764.1:48663813-48716766 GCF_028583685.1 Petaurus breviceps papuanus | reverse complement strand
CCTTCCTTCCTTCCTTCCTTCCTTCCTTCCTTCCTTCCTTCCTTCCTTCCTTCCTTCCTTCCTTCCTTCCTTCCTTCCTTCCTCCCTCCCTCCCTTCCTTCCTTTCCCTTCCTTCCTTTTTTCCTTCCTCTCTCTCGTTTCTTTCTTCCTCTCCTTCCCTCCCCTTCCCTCCCCTTCCCCCTTCCTCCTTCCCCCTTCCCCCTTCCCTTCCTTTCTCAAAACCTTAAAAAGCCTAGTTCTCTCTGAAGCTCATAGATTGTTCCACAATAAATAGGTCCCTGCCCAAGCTCTACTTAATGCCTGTATTTTCAGGCCTCTGGGCTTACACCAATCAATGGTAATTGTTTCTTTTAGGAACAACAACCCTGAGGGTCTTCCCCTCCCACCTTGATTTTTTTCTTTTTTTCTAATTAATGGGGTCATTCCTTGACTCACTTCTTAAAGAGGCCTATTCACTGAATGGATGTTACCTCACTCTAGGTGAGCACCTGCAAAGGCCTTACCCTAAAAGGACCAGCATCTCCCATTGTATTCTTAGTCATCTCCAGTCAGCCTGTTCATTTTCTGGTCACTAGATCCAGATGGCTGTGGAGAAGAAAGTGAGGCTGGTGACCTTCCAGAGCCCTCCCTCACTCAAGTCAGAATCAACTGCAATCATGTCATCATTTCCCTGATGCCGTGGTCCTCTTCAGAAATGGACAAACACAACCTATTGCAAGATGGGAGATACATTTATCTGTTCTCTAGGCCTTTCATTGGTTTTACGTTATTTGGAGTTCACTAGATCTTTTCATTTATATTGTTGGATAGTGTTCTCTTGGGTCTGCTTATTTCACACATCATCAGTTTTTATAGTTCTATGTTTCTCTGAATTCCTCTTATCTGTCATCACTTATTAGGGGGAGGAAAAAGGAACAAGAATTTATTAATCACATACCATGTGCCAGGAATTGTACTATGTGCTTTATATGATATTCCATTACATTCCTACACCATTGTTTTCTCATCCATTTCCCAGTAAATGTGAATCTACTTTGTTTCTATATTTTTATTACCACAAATGTGATACTATGAAAATTTTGTTATATATTGAATCTTGGGTTTTGTTTTCAACTTCTTTGGGCTATATATAGGATTGCTGAGTCAGAGTCCAGGTTTGGTCACATTTCTTGCATAATTCCAGATTAATATCCAAAGTATTTGAACCAGTTCACAGTTCCACCAACATGTGTTAGGCTTCCCATAGCCCTTTCAACATTGATTATTTTAATCTTTTTTAATCATTGCTCATTTGTATGCTGTACAGTGAAATTGTAGAACTATTTTGATTTGTATTTCTTTTGCTATCAGTGATTTAAAGCATTTTTTCATGTTCTCATTTATAGGTTGTAATTCTTTTGGCAACTATATCCTTTGATCACTTATGTATTGGGGAATATATGAGTGTGTCAATTCCAAAGGTATACATATATTTACATATGATTATTTATATCTACATATATTTACATATAAGATTTTTATTGTCTACAAACTATGCAATCATTTCCATCCCTTTTCTAATTTTATCTTTAGTGATTTTTTTTGTGTGAAACTTTTTAAATTTTATATGGTTAGAATTACCTGCGTTATCTTTTATGATGTCTATCTTTTGTTTAGTTAAGAATTCTGCCTCTAGCTATTGTTGTCAAAGAACTGATTTTGTTGTTTTTTAATTTTTTTATGGCATGACCTCTTATATTTAGGTTGCATATCTTCTTGGTCTTACTGTTGTATATGTTGTAAGATGTTAATAAAAAAAAAATTTCTGCCGAACAACCTTCTACTTTTCCTAACAGTTCTTATCAAAACGGAGTCTATTTCCCAGGAATTTATGTATCCCACATTAGGCTGCTGTTTTGATTGTTTCTCTTTCTTGGTTATCTAGTCTTTTCTGATTTGCTTGTTTTTGTTTTTATCTTTGTTTTTTTTCCTTCACTACAAAGTAGTTTTGAAGACTGTTGCTTTATAATATAGTTGATATCTAGTTGTGTTACTCTTTTATCTCATACTTTCTCTTGTTATTTTCCTTGGCACCTTTTGTCTTTCCAAATTAATTGTGTTATTGTTTTGTCCAGTTTCAGTTTCCTTGGTGATTTGATTGGTAGAGCAAGGCATAACCTCTTTAGAATTCTTTCTACAATCATCTGAGGCTTGATGGAATCAGCATACAATGCTACCTGCAAATTGAAAAGTCTGGAAGATCTCATCAGATTTAGGTTTAGGACTGCAAGGGACCTTTTAGGTTATTTGATTCTCCTTTCCATATATCCTTCCATTTTCCAGATGAGGAAACTGAAACCTCTAGAGATTAAGCTGTTATCTAAGGTCATACAGCTATTAAGTGACAGAGGCAGGATCTGAAATTGGGAACTAGGTCTGTTTACTCAGTCAGTAGATACTTATTAAGCTCTATTATGTGCCAGGTACTATACTAAGTGCTGGTGTTACAAAAAAAGGCAAAAAACCAGTTCTTGTTCTCAAGAAGGTCACAGTCTAATAGGAGAGATAACATCTAAACTACTGTGAACAAACAAGCAATATACAGGATATAATCAAGATAAGCAACAGAGGGAAGGCACTAGCATTATAGAAAATTGGCAAAGGCTTCCTGTAAAAGTTGGAGTTTGAAGGAAACCAGGGAAGCCAGGAGGTAGAATTGAGAGAGAGCATTCTAGGAATGGGGGACGACCAGTGAAAATACCTGGAGTTGGGATGGAGTGTGAGGTACAGCAAGGATGTGAGTTTTTTGTTTTTTGGTCCAAAGACAGCTCTTTCTTTCCCTCCTGTTCTGTCTTGCCTCTCAGTTGTCTATAGAGAATCTTTCTTTTACTTGGACTTGATCTAGATCTATTCTGTGCTTTATTTGGTATTAGTGATCAAAGAGTCATCAAACAAAGTTAACTTTATTTTTACTTTCAAGGAATTTTATATACTTTTGATATATGCTTAGAAGAGCTTATTGGATGGAGAACTTGTTTTGCTTTCTTTAGCATTTTTTAAAGCTTGAGAAACAACAAATACAATGGATTTTGTACTCACATTTTCATTAGTTTCATGATATTAAAGGTGTGTGCTGCTATAGAATATTGCCTGTGAAAATGTATCTTCTAATGGTCTTATCAAGGATGCCCTCAATGTATATGTAGATTATTTTCATAACCATTTTCTTTTTTTTCTTTTTTAGTTTACATCATTCAATTCCACAAGATTTTGAGTTACAAATTTTCTCCCCATTTTCCCCTACCCACCACCCTAAAACAGCAATCCCACTGAATATCCCCTATTCCAATTTGGTCTTTCCCATATCTTCCCCCATGCTCCCTCTGACTTTCCAGTAGGGCACGGTGGATCTCTATGCCTCAGTGCCTGTATATCTTATTTCCCAGTTACATATAAAATAATAATAATATATTTTTAAACATTTGATTTTAAAACTTTGAATTCCAGATGCCTTCCTTTCCTCCCTGGTTACCCACCCTTACTGGGGAGATAAGCAATTCAATATAGGTTGTATATGTGTAGCTATGCAAAACATTTCCATAGTGGATATATTGTGAAAGACTGACTATTATTTACCTCCATCCTATCCCACCCCCGACTTGTTCTGTTCTCTGCTTTGATGCTGTCTCTTTTCAAAAGTGGATCCTTCCAACTTCCCTCCCCCCTAGCCTGCCCTCTCTTCCATCATCCCTCCCCTCATCCCTTTCCCCTCCTCCTCTCCTGTAGGGTAAGATACCCTATTTGGTGTGTATGTCATTCCCTCCCTAAGACAAATTCAATGAGAACAAGATTGACTCATTCCCTTTTGCCTTCCTGTTCTTCCCCTCCATTGTAATAGTTTTCCCTTACCTCTCCTATATGAGATAATTTGCTCCATTCTTTCTCTCCCCATCTCCTCTCATTATATTCCTCTCTCACCTCTTAATTTCACCTAAGAATCATCCCTTCCTATTCAGTTGATCCTGTGCCCTCTGTCTATGTACACCTGTACACACATATACACATACTCACATATGTATTCACATGCCCATATACCCTCCTATATAGTATATATGTATACATATATATACACATACATTTCTATTCCCTTCAACTATTCTCATACTGAGAAAAGTTTCATAAGTTACAATTATTGTTTTTCCCTGTAGGAATATAAATAGTTCAACTTTGATAAGTTCCTTATGATTTCTTTTCCCTGTTTACCTTCTCATGCTTCTCTTGCTTCTTGTATCTGAGTGTTAAATTTTCTGTTCATCTCCGGTTTTTTCATCAAGAATGCTTGAAAGTCCTCTATTACATTGAATGACCGTGAAATATGATGCTCACTTTTGCTGGGTAGGTGATTCTTGGTTTTAATCCCAGCTCCTTTGACCTCTGGAATATCATATTCCAAGCCCTTCGATCCCTCATTGTAGAAGCTGCCAGATCCTGTGTTATCTTGATCGTGTTTCCACAGTATTAAAATTTTTTCTTCCTGGCTGCCTGTAATATTTTCTCCTTGATCTGGGAATTCCAGAACCTGACTATAATATTGCTAGGAGTTTTCTTTTTGGGATCTTTTTCAGGAGGTGATCGGTGGATTTTTCAACCTCTATTTTGCCTTCTGGTTCTAAAACATCAGGGAAGTTTTCCTTGAGAATTTCTTGAAGGATGATTTCTAGGTTCTTTTTTGATCATGGCTTTCAGGTAGTCCAATAATTTTAAAATTATCTCTCCTGGATCTATTTTCCAGATCAGTGGTTTTTCTAATGAGATATTTCACATTGCCTTTTATTTTTTCATTTGTTTGGATCTGTTTAATAGTATCTTGATTTCTCATAAAGTCACTAGCTTCCATTTGCTCCAATCTAATTCTGAAGCAATGATTCTCTTCAGTGAGCTTTTGAGATTCTTTTTCCATCTGGCAAATTTGGCTTTTTAAGGCATTCTTCTCCTGTGATTTGGTATGGATGTTGGAGGTCTGTCTGCTTGAAATGTTTCTGTCTGTATACTCTGAAGTTCGGAGTGTTGACCTTTTTCCCCTGAACTAGGTAAATGATATGTTTGATTGATTAAAGCAAGATTGCTAACCCATTTTGAGTTGCTTTCCTTTAGCAAAGCAGATATAAGAACCTGTGTTGGCAGCTACCCTGGGGACGCTGGGGTGCTTGATGCTACAGAAGTCCTGTTTCTACTCAGCCATCTTGACTCCACCCCCCCAACTATTTTGTATAAATGACAAAGTAGGCATATACATAACTACTTGTTGATGTTGTCTTTATTACCTTGTTATCTTTTCAGGATTGTAATAATGTTGAAAAAATTTTCCATACCTTTAATATTTTCCTGTACTTTAGTTATCTTGAGAATAAACTCAGTGCTCTCATAATTGTTGTTTACACTACAGACCTTCCCTTTTTAACTGATGGTCTAATCTATATGCTTTTCTCAAGCAACTCTCCTAATAAGCGTTAACTAGAACTCTTCATTTTAGAGAGGGCACTAGAAAGATGTATGGTGTGAGTGTGTGGTATGGTGTGAGTAGGTTGCAGTATATTACAAACAATGTATTATGAAGGATAAGTGAAGTAATGGATGTCAACAAAGAAATGTATGAGCAAAAAAGAAGATGGGGATGGTCATGTGACCTAGAGGAAGGGATAAATGTTAGGCTTCTCTCATACTCCATTGGTATTCTCATGATGATAGATAGGTAAAGTATTTATTAAGTACTTATGTATGGTACTGTGTGCCAGCCATTGTGCTAAAAAGTGGGCATACAAATGCAAGCTAAAAAACCCAATAATCTCTGTCTCAATTTGCTTATCTTTTTTTTTGGGGGGGGGAAGACTACATAAAAAAGAGGGGAAGGTAAGTTGGAGAAGAGGTCAGGGACATAATGGACTGATAAGGATTTTTTTTTTTTGCATTTTGGAGAGCAGTTGGGGTTAAGTGACTTGCCCAAAGTCACATGGCTAGTTTTTTTGTGTCAAGTGTCTGAGACTGGTTTTGAACTCAGGTCCTCCTGACTCCAGGGCTGGTGCTCTATTCACTGCACCACCTAGCCACCCCTGACCAATAAGGATTTGAAGAGAACTAGCTGCCTTAGTTTGTTTTCTCTATTGGATGTTTGAAGAGGAACATACCAGTCAGATGGAGGTGCTATGGAACAGCCACAGCCATTATTTTTATTGCCAACATGAAAACAAGTCTTCTAGGGGTGAGGTGGTCTGGGGAGTCATGGCCTTATTCCATTTTATAATGTGAAGAAAAAGCAAGAAAGGCCGTAGCCAGGATAGGTGTACCTCCTGTGGTGAACTTCCTAGAGAGGTCAGGGAAAAGAATTTCATAGGATTAGCAGGAAAGGGTAAGGTTCTATAGAGAGAATACACACATCATTGAGATAACAGATGCATTTGAGTTTTCAAATATAGTGCATCTTAAGTTGTAGAAAACAATATGTATGTATCCTGTCTTAAAATCTTCCACTATTAGATAAAAATTCATAAAATACAAGAATAGCAAGCTATATTCCTTTTTTTTTAAAATAAGTTTAATTGATGGTAGTTTTTGGAATTCGGTGTCCTGTTTAGAAAAACTGATCCAATAAGGAAACTTTAAAAAACATACAAAACAAACAAAAACACATTTACTAGGGAATCAGTTATTTGGTGTGGCTCCACTACAATATGTTCTTGGTTCCAAGTATACTTATCAGATTTTATTAAGTATCCTTTATATTCTTTTGACTGGATCAGTTTAACTATAGACAGGTTTCAGATAGCTGATTTTCCAGTGGGAAAGGACTATTAGCAAAGTTAGTGAATAAAACTTCAAAGGAACCCAATATTGATAGGATGACCTAGCTTGTTAAATGCCAATAGTTCTTTAAATGTACATTGAGCAGAAGCTGCTTACTGTTATTTGACAGTTCAGGCAGCTTTATAATTTCCTTCATGCTAATTTGTATACCAATAAAGGACAGTTGAATCAACATCTGTTTTTCAGAGAAAGGAAGTTTAACTCTCATGCAGAAAACAGTGATATTTTTGGCATTTGTCATTTAAACAAATAGAAATGCGTTTAACAAAATGCTAGGTTCAGACAAAGCACTAAATAAAATATTTCAAGTCTGTTTTATTCTCATTCTAACACCAAGCCCTCCCTCCAGTGGCTGCTACTACAGAATTTTACATTTTTTTTTTTAAACCTCAGTCTGAGAAAATGGGCAAGTTCCCCCTCTCCACCATTCCAAATCTGAAGCTCAGTTTCTGTCTTATAGTCAGAGACTGGAAGATGATATTCTGTGGCATCTACTCTTGTGGGCAAACCACAGAGAGTTCATCTATGACGGAAGAATGCCTAGAGTTCGTTCATTAACCTACATCTTTCTTATTCTGCTCCCCCGTTTAAGTGATTCTCATCCCACTTTTTGAAAATTTAAAATATTCACTTTTTAAAAGATAAGTTTTCATTTTTTTGCATCGACTAGTTGCAGTATATTTTACAAAGAGTAAAATAACTTGAACCACACAAGATAAGGTCAGATTTTATTTTGAGGGGGGAATGCAGGGCAATTGGAATTAAGGGACTTGTCCAAGGTCACACAGCTAGTAAGTCTTAAGTGTCTGAGGCTGGATTTGAACTCAGGTCCTCCTGACTCCAGGGCCAGTGCTCTATTCTCTGTGCCATCTAGTTGCCCCAGATTTTTGTTTTTTAAAAAAGCCTCATGACTAGTTTCAAGATAGTAATTTATTAATTTGATTTTGGAAATAGTCACTAATGTATCTTTTTCTATATGCACTATGACAGTTCACACACAAAAGCACCTGTTTGATGCATCTATTAGATGAACAAGTTTTCATATGGAAGATTGCATATGAGTTTTTAAAGGGTTCAAATGAAATAATATATATATAAAATATTCTGCAGAATTTTAAAGCACTATGTAAATTCCAATCGTTACTACTGTTTTGAATTTTGAGCCTTTTTAATCTTTTAGAATTTGTATATACTCAGTCTTTTGAGGTAAGAAGAAACTTAACAAAAAACCTTGAAGTAGAAAAAAACTGAACATTGTCTCCTGGTTTTCTGGTAAGATGTTAGCAGTTTAGTATCTTCTTTTAATATTTCAGGAGGGAAATTAGAAAAATTTACATTAGATCTAGTGTCATTGACCATTTGTAATGACTTGACAGAGTGTACAGAACTAGCAGGACGCTTATGTGGTAGGATGAGAAAACTAATTGTAACTTTTTAAATATGTTACTTCATTGTTGTCAGTGCTACTAACTCCCTGCTTTGAAATCTTGTAAAGAGACTATGTCATGGTAAATTATAGCTGAATTCTGAATTAATGGACATTTTATAATATGACTTGTATTTTGCACTAAATTATTTTTATATAACTTTCTTAAGTTCATTCTTTCAATAACTAAAACCTACTCTGAAAGACACATTGGTAGGTAGACTCCATGCAATGGTTTTCATGGGTTTTATGTTTTACCGACACAAACTACTTGGATTACACATTCCTTTTTCTAGTATATTAAGCATGAAAACTTAAATTAAAAAAAAAAGAATAATTTTATTTCTTGGCTATAGCTCTACTATTTCTGCCTCTTTTTTCATGCTTTATGAGAGAGTCACAAGAGGCTGCTTATCCCCTGAGGTTCAATAATAGCATTGTATTCCAGATATTGTATACTTTTCCATCTGAGCCCTGTTGGGGTTTCTGTGTTTCAAAGCATTTGGCCAAAGAACAATTTGAAACCTGAACTAGATGATCAGTATAGTATACTTGGAACCTGTTAAGACACAGTAATGGTATTAGTTTCTTCTTGAATTTTTTTATTCAAGATTTCTTAACTCTTGGCTCCCTTTCTTTAGGTAGTTGAATTACAAAGTGGTGGTGGACCTGATTGACAGTAACATGAGCAGCCTCACTTCTTAAAAAGGTGTCCAAGTTGACTGAAAATGTCATAAAGTTGACACCTTTAGTCTGTGAGTTATTCTATACTTAAAAACCCCCAAATTGTTATAGTATTTCTTTATGATAGAGTGTAATCTTTAGGATTTGAGGATGACAACTGTGAGCTTATCACTAGAACTTTAAGTTTGTGTGTTTTGTTCTTATTTTTAAATCACAATTGGGAGTTTATATTGAGCCATGGACTGTTCCAATTTTAGACCACTTTTGACCAAAGCATGCTTATTTAAGGAGGCCGGCAAGATTAAGGAGTATATTGATGACCATAGAACTAAGGTTTTTTTTGGTGAAGAACTAATAAATCCAAAAAGGGGTCAAATATGTACATGGCCTTGTCTTCATTGTATCATGCTTTAGACATACTCATTAATAAGATATGACTGAAATAAGGAGAAAAACTGGCATAACAATATCAAGGAATGATTTGCTTTGACTAAGGGATTCTTTACCAAGTGGGCCAGCCTCCTGGTAATGAATTTCTTTGCATGTACCTAAGCTGATTTTTGTAATTGACTCAGTTAATTGCTGGGACCAGACTCAAATTCTTTCCAACATGATTGAACCTGCCAGAAATTGGACTCCAGGGTCAGTTTTGGACCATGATAAAGTCTTCAAGTAGTACTTTGTGAAAATTTGAAGGAGAATCAGTGTAAAATATGTCAAATAATAATATATATGTATACACACATCTATGCATATGTGAGAAAGAAGATGAGTTAGTAACATGGTGAGAGTAAGGGATAATCAGTGCTATCATAGTACTCCACTAATATTCTTGTTGTATCAGAGGAAATCAAGGTAGGTCCCCCAGCACATTGGGTAGATAAGTTTTGGTGGGTCTTATAGGAAAGCACATACAAGAACTGCACAGGATGGCTAGACTTTGTTGGATTGTGACCTGCATTGTTGGATATGTATCACTGCAATTTCAGGTCCTATTGAGTATCAAGGAAAGAATTAAAAGGCTCTGTAAGCAATGACCCTATTGTAGAAGTCGTGTCAGACATTTCAGTCCACTAAAGGATTTTGAGGACTGTTGTAACTGATATCCATTGCCACGGTTTGAGTAAACCCATGGTGCCACATGAGCTTGGTCCTAGGGCAAACTGTAATACATCAAATTTGTGGGATAAAACTTTCTCTTTCTTATCTGATGCTCTCTTTCCATATGGATTTTTCCCCCTTGACCAAAATATTCCATTATTTTGTTTGATCTGGTTGCCTTATACTTTGCTTACCAGTGCCCTCACTTCCCTACAAACAGACTCATGTTTTTTACCTCTTAGGTAGGGTGAACCAAGTGATTCTAGGGTGAGAATAGGGATTGGAGCTACCTTTTTTTATTTGGTAAATGGGCCTTTTGATGCTTCTCAAATCACTGAAAAAAATAGACAGTTACTCATTCTTCTCTTTAACAAGTCTTTAAGTCTCCCCCAGATTGGTGATAAACTTTTGAGTTAGATTTCCTGTACTAATTCCAGTTTTGCCCTGAACCCTTAGACCTGGGGCCAGAGCTAGATCAACATTTTGGAGCAAGTACATTAGATAATGGTTACTTTTTGAGTACATTCTTCTGGTGGGATATTGTAATTATGTAGGTACAAGAAAAGTAGAATAAATTTATTTTGTCACAGTTATCATGGGTGTTTTCTACCTGCTAGAAAAAAAAATCTAGAGTCCTCATGTCTATTCTATATACTTTTCAAGTGCTTTGGCAAGATGCTGAGCAAACAGGGCACCCAAGAAATATTCCATCGTTCTGTGTTTTGAAATGCTGACTGGATCGAGATTACACGACAAGTTATTTATAGCTTTATTTATATATAGTGGATTCTCTGTTGGAGTCATAGAGGGAAAGAAGATATGATAATTGCTTTGTGTAGTTCACAGAATGAAATCGCAAACTGAGATGTTTTGAATCTAGTTTGTACTGTAACCATTCCTGGCAAAACTATATTTAAACAGTAGTGGTTATCATGAACTATACAGCATGTCAACTGTGTCCCAATTCACATCAGTAAAAACCTTCTGCTCTTTTATTCCCTATAACCTAACCTCTATCAGATAATGCCAAATAAACTATGTCAAGTGCATGTATTAGTATATTTCAGATGTATCAAACTGCTCGCTAGCTGCATTTTCAGGAGTGTTTATCTGTGGTCATGCAGGTTATAACTCTGAATTTTTATTAGGAAAACTAAATTGAGAATTTATAATGTTCTTGATTTAGTTCCACCAGCTGTGCCACAGCCCTGGAAAACAACTGAAGATGGTCAAAATGAAACACAACAAGTAAGAGGATAACAGACAAATTGCTTTTGCTTCTTGCTGAGCTGCTTTGCCTCAGTTGCTGTGAGGTCCAAGGTCAGAGGTAGAATAATTACTGATTGCTTAATTCCTTCCTTCATAAGTTTAAGTACAGTGAATTGATTTGTGCACCTTTAAGCATATGTTGTCTAATTTAGAGTAAAATATTAATAATTGCTGTTTAATCCAGGGAATGTATTCCATTATTCAAAGGTAGTAACATGACACTAAAACCAAATAGTACCAGTGGTTGAAATTTCCCTTTTGCTCTAGAAATCAACTTTAATAACATGTTTCTTTATTGAGAAATATGCTTATTTGGTGGCCAATCCACAAAGAATCTTTTGAAATCTTAGATTTATATGAATTCTAAACTATATAGTTATTGATTAGAACAAATGTTAGCTTGGTATGAGGAGAGTAAAAAGACATACTGTAATCTAACTATAATTCCTAAGATTTTATATAGGCAAATTTATCCCTGAAGTAGTTACAACAGTACACTTAGAGTCACCGTTATTAGGATCCTCCTTCGTTTCTGCTAAAAATGGTTTGTAGCAAGAAAGACAGTTAATAGTGAAATTTGTACATAAACTGCATACTTAAGTATTTTGAATTTTTTGTGTCATCAGTGGAGGTACCTGGTACCCTGCCACAAATCATACTTTATTTATGACTTCCCATGTGATTTTTGTCACTGGCCTTCTGTAGATCCTCCAGGAAAGGTCTACTTAGTACACAGGAGGCTGCTTTTTATATTTTGTGGATTCCATGGCATTGATAATGTACAACCCATGAAACAAACTACATAGGCCTTTACACTTACCTTGAATGTCACAAAATTTTCTTTATAAATTCTTTTCTCTTTTTTTCTGTGGGAAGCAGTATGGTATAGCTGAAATAGGCATCTGGGAGACCAGGGGTTCAAGTATTGCCTGATCAATGCCAATGGAAATAATTCCCATGAGAAGGAAATCACAGGCCTAGGTAAAAATCCAAACCAGCAAAATCTTAAAAATTAAGATATTCAGTGTACATTGTTTTCTGTAGACATGTTTGTATAGAGAGTTAAAAGATGTAGGTATTTATTGTTAGGTCATTATTAAATGAAATATTTCCCTGACCAAAATTTATGTTTCACATTCTAGTTCTATCTGTAATGGCACTTCATACCCCTCCAATATAGTGAGAGTAAAAGCTTGTCTTGTGGATATTTTTGACATTTATCTTTTTAATAAATATTACTTCTACTCATATATCTGGAGTATATAAATTAAAATAATTTAGAAATATATCTAGGGTCATAACTAATATCAAGCTGCTTTATGTAGTTTATTATTATTATCCATTAACATTTTTAATTTACTTCATTGGTCATAAAAAAGCCTCAGTCTGAAAACATAGGTCACATAGTTCATCAACAGATGGGAAGTGAAGTTTGCTTTCTTGGGGGAAATGAATTGGGTTACTAAAATAAAACTGTTTAGTATGCTTTTATTTTGGTTTTTGATGGTGATATTTGCATCATTTCATTGGAGATAAGAGTCTAGTAATTACATAGGTTCTAATTTCTTTGAATTATTCTCTATTTTTTACTTCAGGGATAAGTGTCTTATTTTCTTTTTGTAGGAAGCTTTTACCTTTTGTAGCCTTGTGGTTGTGGTTCATAGGTTTTTAGCCTTTGACCAAAATAGCAGATTTTGATTGAATAAATTAATTTGTTTATTATTACTTAAAAAAAAAAAAACTGTCTCCCCATCTTGGAATGGGATTCTGGAATGCATGGGATTGTTCATGGGCTGATGCCACTTCTGACTTTGACCTGTTCCATCTCAAACCTGGTTTCATTAATCTGCCCTATGTAACTTGGCAGTATCCTTTTTCCTGGGGCCTTACCATATTGGTGCAGAATCCAGTTCTGCAGCTCAGAACTCATAAGCTTATGATATCCACTAGATTTGATTTTTAGAATTTCTATTTTTGTGTTTAGTTTTTTTTTTAATTTGTTGCTTTTCTGTTTGTTTTTAGTTACATGAATACAATTACTTAGGTCTGTTTCTTTTGTTGGATGAAAGTGTTAAGGGGTGTCCAGGTAGCATAGCGAGTAAGAGCATTGGCCCCAGAGTTGGGATGACCTGGGATCAAATCCGGGCTCAGACACTTAGCACCCACCCAGAAACATCTGGCCGTGTAACCTTGAGCATGTTACTTAACCCCAATTGCTCAGGGGCAGCCAGGTGGCACAGTGAGTAAGAGCACCAGCCCCAGAATAGGGATGACCTGGGATCGAATCCAGGCTCTGATACTAAGCACCACACCCAGAAATAACTGACCATGTAACCTTGAGCAAGTTACTTAACCCCAATTGCTTTAAAAAAAAAAGTGTTAAAAAATACAAATTTTTCCCTTAAAAAACTACTTTGGATCCATTCCAAAAATATTTTTTTATTATGGTTTTCCATCATCATTTTCTTTGATGAAATTATTGTTTCTATGAGTTGTGCTTTGATACACCAATTCCTGAGGATTACATTAATTGGCCTTCATTTAAGTTTTTGTTTTTTTCTTCTGAGACTCTTTATTATTATGCAGTTTTTATTGTATTGTGTAATCAGTTAAGGATATATAATATTTCTGCTTTTTCTGCATTTATCAAGTTTTTTATGCCCTGGTATGTGGTCAATTTTTGTAAAGGTGTGAGGTATATTTGAGAAACATTTATATTCCTTTCAATTCCTGTCCGTTAATCCCCAGAGATCTGTCATATCTGACTTTTATAAAATGCTGTTCAAGTCTGTACTTTCTTGTTGGTTTTCTCTGAGTCTGCATAGGGCACATTGAGGTCCTCAGAAATTAGTTTTGCTGGTTTTTCTCTGTAGTTTGATTAGCTTTTCCTTTATGTACTTAGATGCTATAGCATTTGGTATACACACACATATCTCAAGTTTTGATTTTTCAGTTTTCTGAGAAGCATCATAGCTTAGTTGCTAGAGTAATTTTTGAAGCCATAGCATCCTGGACAAGTCATTTAACCTCCTCTCAGTGCTCAAGGCAAAACTCAAAAATGTGCTTTGCAGAGAAGGTGATGATCTGCATTGGTAGGAGTTTTCTCACCAAGAAGTATCTCATACTACTGAAATCTCAGGTCCAGTCCTATTATTTAATTATTTATGACATCTTGAACCATAATATACTTTCCTTCCTTATCTCTTTAAATTCTGTTTGCTTTTTCTGAATTCATGACTGCCACACCAGCTTTTTTGGTTTAAGACATAATAAATTGTTTCATCCTTTCATTTTCACTATAAGCAGTATATTGTTGGATTCTTCTTTCCCATCTATTCTACCCTCCTCTCTTTTATGAGTGATTAGTTTCATTCATGTTCATTGTTATAAATAATTATTGTGTATTTTTTTCATTGTACTTTCCTATAACTTTTTTCATGTCTGACCCCTGCACTATGCAAAGAAAAACAAGGCGGGTAAAGAAAATCAATGGAATTAATATTCAGTAATCTTTATTTGGAGTGGTCTGCCATTCATCTGTCTTTTCTCTCTAGAAGGAGGCACATACCTCTATCATTGATTCTTATACTTTCTTTTGATTCCCACTCTGCCATGTAGCTTATTTTTGTTCTACTTCCCCAGCACTTCTCTGTCTATTAACACTGCTCCTCTTTCCTTTTCCCTGACCTCTTCTTTGTCCTTCTTACATCCCTGGGCAGTGACCTGCAGGGAGGCAGGACTGGGAGTGGTTCAGGGATGGTCTCTTCTGCTGTCCTACATTGGATGGAATAGTTTACTGGGTTTTATTTTTTGTTTTATTGGTCATTATTTCAATTAGCATCCTTTTCCCATCTTTATTGGAAAGTAGCTTAGGGGAGCTAGGCTCAGCTATATAACTTTACAGAATTGCAAATTCTGTTTTGAAGGTCACTAGTATAGGTGGTTCATATGCTTTTCTCAGTAAACTTAAGTGAATTCTTTTTGCTTTGAAGATCAAATTCCTTATACTTAATCTCTATCTCCATTTTCAGGAACTTTGAACAGGCTGTTCTCGGTGCTTGGAATGTGCTTCCTCCTTATCTCCATCTTTTAGAATCTTTATTTTCCTTTAAACCTCATATCATATCCAACCTCCTGCATGAGGCCTACCTGCCCTTCTCCCCAGTTTCTAGTATCTCCTTTCCAGATTAACCTATATTGTGTGTGTGTTATACATTTAAAATATTACTTTCATGTATTCTTGTTTTCTTTTCCAATGGGAAGTAAACTCTTTGAGGGCAAGCACTGTTTCATTTTTGTCTTTATTTTCACAATGGCTTGGCATATAATAAGTAGTTAATAAATACTTCTTGTTTGGTTTAATATATGTCAAGAAAATGGGGAAGTAAATGTATTTACTTAATTGTGACTTTATAAATAGTGCATTAAACATTTAAAATTTCTGTCTTATTTAAAAGTTTAGAAGTTATACTTTTTCATTTAGCAAATAAATTCTAAATTTTGCTTAGAATTCTTGAATATTTCTGAAAAGCTGACATCAAACGACGTGGGAAAAACAAAATGAACGTTTAAAATTGGCTAATTTATTACTTTGGTTCATTCTAGACTCTCATCTGAGAATTGATGTCCATTTTCATCATTTCTTTAATTTGGTTGATACTTTGGATAAACATGGCACAACTCCAGCAGGGAGGTCCAGATGAAAAAGAAAAAACTACAGCACTAAAAGGTATACATTTGTTTTTGCTATTTTTCCAGTGATATAAGGCATGTTTACAAAGGCATAGGAAACATTTAAACATTTGGGTGACTTTTCTGACTCCTTTAATTTCTGTCATTAAAAAAAAATACAAATGCTTGTACTTTTTGTATTTTTCTTAACATCTTAGTATAATTTGAGGTTTGGGATTCCAGGACAGCAAGAGCATGGAAGGGGGTGGCAGTCTCCTTTATGTGCCACTTATGTTGCCAGAAGGAAGACTTCATGGGCCACATGAAAGATATCCTGCCCCTACTGGGGCAGAGATTTCTATCCCCAGCTGGCTAGCCCAAAGCCATGCTTTGGGAAGTAGGGGCAGCTGCCAAGACTGTTGGCAGATGCTCATGAAGGATAGAACTGGAGGAGTGGGAAGGTGGAGCATCACAAGAGAACAGGAGATAGCAGAGGGTTATGACTCCTAAAGGGGTGGGTTTTGCAGGGAGGGTGTAAACAGGTCAAACCCAGGAGAGCCTGGAAGGGAGTGCCAGATAGCCTCGTGGGTTTTCATAGTGTTTTATGCAATAAAATCAGGAATAGATGTTGTGGGGAGGGAAGAGGGAGCCTGCACCTGATATAAAGGTTGTGCTTCTAGAACTGGTGCTGACATATGCTAGGGGAAATGCCTGAGAAATTGGGGTTAGTTGATATTCAGACTTCCCTCTGGTGGGAAAAGGGCCTTTTGAACATTATTGCAGGCCTTATTCTAGCTAGTGACTCGGGGGATGTGGGGTTCTATGGCTTCTCCATTTAATGCGTAGGAAGCTTCTGAGATCCTTTTACTCTGTTAATGCCTTAAGCATAATAGATCCCAAAGAAGTCATAGGATAGACCATTTCAGAGTTGGAAAGGATCTTAGGAGTCACCTAATTCAATATTTTGTCACTTACCTTTAATCTGAAATGTTTTTGTTGTTGTTCTTTTTCTCAAAACACATGAAGAAATTGAAATCTGTGGAGGATAAATGACATCCTGAGTGACATCACTGGGACTGAAGTCCAGTTTTTTTTGAATCCTTTAGCAAGGATTCAAAAAATAATTTTTTTAATTGGGTCAGACTGGTGGACAATTTGGTCCAGTACTCTGTGTCCAACAATGAAATGGAAAGCTTCTTGTTAAAGGACTTGAGCATCCCAACATGGAAAAAGCCCAGAGTTACCTCACTGTGGATCTGTGATATTATGTATATAAAACTTTCTTAAAAGTACTTTTTTTAAGCTTGTTGGACCTTTTGGGGTTTTTAGTTCTGTGTGTTACCTACATAATACATAATCTCATTTATAAGAGTATTTCCAAATGCATAGCTCTTTGAATGTCTCATTTCATTTGATCCTCAGAATATCACCAGGAACAGGTGTTATTTCCCCATTTTATAGGTGAGTTAGCTAGGTGGCCCAGCAGATGGATGACTGGACTTGAAGTTAGGAAGATAAATTTCTAATCCTCCCTCAGACTCTTACTAGCTCTATGACTCAGGGAAAATCATTAAACTCTGTGCCTCAGTTTCATCACCTGTAAAATGGGGATAATAATAGCACTTCCCTCACAGGAGTGTTCTGCGGATCAACTGAGGTAGTATTTGTAAAAGTGCTTAGAACAGTAGCTCCCAGTAGGTATTGTTATGAATGTTTAGTTCTTTCGCTTCCCCCTCAGTTTCCTCATCTGTAAAATGGGGGTAATAGCACTTACCTTTCAAGGTCATTGTGAGGATCAAGTGAGGTAACATATAAAGTTCTTTATTTACCTTAAAGCACTCTATAAATAGTAGCTATTATTATTATTGCTAGATAGGGAAACAATCCCAGAGGATTATATAGTTCATTGCCTATAATTGCAGACTAACAAGAATCTCCGGATTACAAGAACACTGGAATTGAAGTCAGGAGAGACCCAACTTTGAGTCCTGCCTCCTTGACTTGTTAGCTGTGTGACCTTGAGCAAGTTGTTTAACTTCCTTGAACTTTGTATGAAATCAACAAAAGTTAATATCTTCTAGAAAGCTAGAATGCATCAATGGGAGTTAATAACCCTGAGAAAACAAGAATTTAAACAAAGTCAAGCAACAGGAGAAAATTGAAGGAAATATAAGGTTATTGCACATCAGAAATAACTGACCTGAAAAAATAATCTATGAGAGACAGGTTAAGAATCAAAGAACTACCTAAAGTTCATAACAAAAAAGATTCTACAGACCATATTTCAACAAATCATGAAATAAAGTTGCTCAGCTTTCTTAGAAATGGAGGACAAAGTAAAAACAGGAAGAATCTACCAGGTAACCTCAAAGAAACCTCAATTCATCTATTGGTTTGTGGCCACTTCACATTGCATCTAGTTATTCATTCAGTTATTTCACCATTTGCTTGTTTACCTCACCCCCTTTCTACTACCACAGAGCAAAATATCTTTTCCTGGTGACCACTCCACTGTCTTCTCCTATTAGAAAGTAACTTTCTTTAGGGCAAGACTCTCTCTTTCTCTTCTAAATATTTTGTCCTTGGTATTTATCACAATTCCTGCAGAAAGGATGCCAATCTTCATTTATAGTAGGAGTTTTCTTTCTTTTTTTTTTAGATTTCCACCTGACTTTATTTTTCCTTAATAGTATTTTTTTTCCAATTACATGTAAAAATAGTTTTCAACATTCATTTTAATAAGATTTTGAGTTCCAGATTTTTCTCTTCCCTCCCCACTCCCCCTTCTTAAGATTACAAGCATTTGATGTGGGTTATACATGTATAATCATGTTAAACATTTTTCCACATTAGTCATGTTGTGAAAGAAGAATGAGAAAAAAAAGAAAAACCATGAAAAAGAAAAAACAAAAAAATAAAAATAGTATGCTTCAATCAGCATTCCAGATTCCATAATTTTTTCTTTGTATATGGATAGCATTTTCCATCATGAGTCTTTTGGAATTGCCTAGGATCATTGTAAAACTGAGAAAAGCTAAGTCTGTCATAGTCAATCCTCCCATAGTATTGCTGTTACTGTGTACAGTGTTCTCCTGGTTCTGCTCACTTCACTCACAGTTCATGTAAATCTTTCCAGGTTTTTCTAAAATCTGCCTACTCATCATTTTGTATGGAACAGTAGTATTCCATTACATTCATATAGCACAACTTGTTCAGCCATTCCCCAATTAATGTGTATCCCCTGAGTTTCCAATTCTTTGCCTCTACAAAAAGAACTGCTATAAATATCTTTGTATACATGGGTTCTTTTGCCTTTTTTATGGTCTCTTTGGGATACAGACCTAGTAGTGGTATTGCTGGATCAAAGGGAATGTACATTTTGGTTGCTTTTTTGGGCATCATTCCAGATTGATCTCCACAATGGTTGGATCAGTTTATAACTCCACCAGTAATGCATTAGTGTTCTAATTTTCCCACCTCTTCTCCAACATTTATCATTTTTCCGTTTTGTTATGTTAGCCAGTCTGATCAGTGTGAGTTGGTACTTCAGAGTTGTTTTAATTTGCATCTCTTGAGTCCATAATGATTTAGAGCATTTTTTCATATGACTATATATAGCTTTATTTTCTTCACCTGAAAACTCTCTGTTCACATCCTTTGACCATTTATTAATTGGGGAATGACTTGTATTGTTATAAATTTCTCTCAATTCTTGATGTATTTTAGAAATGAGGTCTTTATCAGAAACATTGGCTGGAAAAACTGTTTCTAGCTTTCTGCTTTTCTTCTAATCTTGGTTGCATTGATTTTTTGGTGTAAAACCTTTTTAATATAATCAAAATTAACCATTTTGCATTTCACAATGTTCTCTGTCTCTTATTTGGTCATAGATTTTTCTCTTTTGCATAGATCTGAGAGGTAAACTGTTCCTTGTTCTCCTAATTTGCTTATGTCATCACCCTTTATGTCTAAATCATGTATCCATTTTGACCTTATCTTAGTATATGGGTATGAAATGTTGGTCTGTCCCCAGTTTCTGTCATGCTATTTTCCAGTTTTCCTACCAATTTTGTCAGATAGTGAGTTCTTATCTCAGATGCTGGAGTCTTTGGGTTTATCAGACAGTAGATTACTCTAGTCATTTACTTCTGTGTCTTTTGTATATGTAACCTATTCCACTGATCCACCACTCTGTTTCTTAGCCAGTACCAAATAGTTTTGATAATTGATGCTTTAAGTATCGTTTTAGATCTGGTATAACTAGGCCACCTTCTTTTGTATTTTTTTTTTCATTAATTCCCTTGATATTCTTGATTGTTCTTCCAGATGAATTTTGTTATTATTTTTTCTAGCCCTTTAGAATAATTTTCTGGTAGTTTTATTGGTATGGCACTATATACTATACAAACTATTTGGGAAAATAGGCAGAAGGCTTCCTACTAAATTCCTTTTACAACACAAATATGGTGCTGATATGTAAACCAGGAAGAGCCAAAAAAGAGAAAAAAATTATGTCAATTTATTACCAAATTATAGCTATGTTAATATAGATAAATTAATTTAAGTAGAATTGTAGTTTTTTTTTTATTACATTAGCTTGGCCTACCCATGGGCATTGATATTTTTCCAGTTGTTTAGACCTGACTTTATTTGTGTGAAAAGTGTTTTATAATTTTGTTCATAAGTTCCTGGGTTTGTTTTGGCAGATAGATTCCCAAATATTTTATATTGTCTACAGTTATTTCAAGTGGAATTTCTTTCTCTTGTTGTTGAACTTTGTTGGCAATATATAGAAATGTTGATGATTTATGTGGGTTGATTTTATATCCTATAACTTTGCTAAAGTTATTCATTATTTAAAGTAGTTTTTTAGTTGATTCTCTAGGATTCTCTTAAGTATGCCAGTGTATCATCTGCAGAGTAATAGTTTTGTTTCTTCATTGCCTAGTCTAATTCCTTCAATTTCTTTTTCTTCTCTTACTGCTAAAGCTAACATTTCTAATACAGTATTGAATTATCATTGTGATAATGTGCATTCTTGTTTCACCCCTGATCTAATTGGGAAAGCTTTTAGCTTATCCTATTACATATAATGCTTGCTGATGTTTTAAATAGATACTGCTTATCATTTTAAGGAAAACTCCATTTATTCCTGTCTTCTCTAGTGTTTTTAATAGGAATGGATGTAGTATTTTGCAAAAGCTTTTTCTGCATCTATTTGAGATAATCATATGATTTCTGTTTGTTTTGTTATTGATGTGGTTGATTATGCTGATAGTTTTCCTGATATTGAACCTGTATAGAATATCTGGTATAAATCCTACCTGGTCATAGTATATTAGCCTCATGATAAATTGCTGTAATCACTTCTCTGATATTTTATTTAAAAAATTTTGCATCAATATTCATTAGGGAAATAGATCTATAATTGTTTTTCTCTGTTTTGGCTCTTCCTGGTTTATGGATCAGCACTGTATTTATGTTGTAAAAGGAATTTTGTAGGACTCCTTCTTTGCCTCCTCTTTTCCCAAATCATTTATATAGTATTGGGATTACTTGTTATTTAAATGTTTTGTAGAATTTACTTATAAAGCTATCTGGCTTTGGAGATTTTTTCTTAAGGAATTCATTTATGTCTTGTTCAATTTCTTTTTCTGAAATGAGGTTAAATATTTTATTTCTTCTTCTAATCTGGGCAATATATATTTTTGTAAATATTCATCCATTTCACTTAGATTGCCAGATTTATTGGCATACAGTTGGGCAAAATAGTTCCTAATTATTGCTTTAATTTCCTCTTCATTTTGAAACATATTAACTAGAGGTTTATCTATGTTAATGAGTTTTTCATAAGGCCAACCCTTTGTTTTATTTATTAGTTCCATAGTTTTCTTATTTTCAACTTTATTTTATTTTCTCCTCTTTGTGTATTTTATTTTTCTCGATTACATGTAAAGATAGGTTTCAGCATTTGTTTTTTTAAGATTTTGAGTTCCAAACTTCTTTCTCCCTCCCTCCTGCCACTCCCCCCTCCCAAAGATGCACAAACAATCTCATATAGGTTATACATGTGCAATCATATTAAACATTTCCATACATTAGTCATGTTATAAAAGAATCAGAACAAAAGGGAAAAACCACAAGAAAGAGAGAACAAAAAACAAAGTGGAAATACTATACTTTGATAGGCATTCAGATTCCATAGTTCTGTCTTTGGATGTGCATAGCATTTTCCATCATGAGCCTTTTGGAATTGTCTTGGATCATTGTATTGCTGAGAAGAGTTATTACTTTTAATTTTATTAAACTCTCCTTTTATGTTTCAGACTTTCTAATTTGGTATTAGGAATTTTTATGTTCTTCTTTTTCTAACTGTTTTAGTTGCATGCCCAATTCATTGAACTGCTCCTCTATTTTATTCATGTAAGCATTTAGAGATATAAAATTTCCCCTAAGAACTGCTTTAACTTCATCCCATAAATTTTGGTTTGTTGTCTCATTATTGTTGTTCTCTTTGATGAAATTATTGATTGTTTCTATGATTCATTGTTTGATCCACTGATTCTTTAGAATTAGATTATTTAGTTTCCAATTTTTAATCTCTCTTCCCATGGTGCTTTATTACACATAAATTTTATTTCATCATGATCTGAAAAGGATGCATTTAGTATTTCTGCCTTTTTGCATTTGATTGTGAGGTTTTTGTGCCCTGATATGTGGTCATTTTTTGTGTAGTGCCATGTGCCGCTGAGAAAATGCACATTTCTTTTTATTCCCATTTATGTTTCTCCAGAGGTTTATCATATCTAACTTTTCTAAAATTCTATTTACCTCCTTTACTTCTTTCTTGTTTATTTTGTCATTAGATTTATCTCATTTTGAGAGGGGGAGGTTGAGGTCCCTCACTAGTATAGTTTTGCTGTCTATTTCTTCCTGTAACTCACTTAACTTCTCTAAGAATTTGGATGCTATACCACTTGATTCCTATATGTTTAGTATTGATATTTCTTCATTGTCTATGATACCTTTTAGCAAGATATAGTTTCTTTCCTTCTCTTTTTAAATTAGATCCCATTTTTGCTTTTGCTTTGTCTGATATCTGGATTGCTACCCTTGCTTTTTTTTCCCCTTCAGCTGAAGCATAATATATTCTCCTCCAGCCTTTTTCCTTTACTCTGTGTGTGTCTCTCTCTGCTTCAAATGTGTTTCTTATAAACAGCATATTGTAGGATTCTGGGTTTTAGTTCATTCTGCTCTCTGCTTACATTTTATGGGAGATTTCATCCCATTCACATTAATAGCTATGATTACTAATTGTGTATTTCCCTCCATCTTGTTCTCCCCCCATTTATACTTTTATCTCTCCTTTCATCCTCTCCCTCCTCACCAGTGTTTTACTTCTGACTGATCCTCCCTCAATATGCCCTCCCTTCTATCAGTGTTTATAATAGTAATGGAATTTAAAGATCCCCCTTTATTGGCTTGTTTTTTTGGATTGATTGTGTTAAAACCCAGAGCTGATATGAAAAGAGAGTGCTGAACTGGGAGGAGCTGGTGACGTAAATTTAGAGAGACACAAGAAGAGAGAGAGGCAGAACTTTTTGAAAGCAGCATCTAGGAGGCAGAGAGAGATGGAGAGGATTGCTGAGGGCCAGTTTGAAGTGCCCAGGACTTTTGAGAGCTGCCACCCAGAGCTTCCAAGGACTGAGGAGACATGGCTGTTATGCTGGTACTTTATCTGTTTTGATGTTGTTTTGCCAGATATGTTCACTGGTGAAAGACAGTCCTGTTGTTGCAGAGGTATTGGAACCTTGCTGTTGGTTCAGAGCTCCTGTTCTGCAGACAGAGAGTGAATTCTGTCCATTGGTGAAGGACAGTGCTGTTTTTGCAGAGGTCTTGGAACCTTGCTATTGGTTCAGAAGCCCTGAAGAAGGATTTTCTTGTTGTATGTTTACAGAAATCCTGGAAGAAGGTTTTGCTAATGTTTTGAGGGGTCCTAGGACTGTTCTGCAGACAGAGAATGAATTAATGAAGACACTGGCAGTGTATCTTGTGGCCTTGCTAAGCTTTGTCTCCCCAGGAACAAAGATTGCTGAGAACTTGCCTCTGGTTAAGATGAAGAAAAGACCTCTCTTTGGGTATTAAATGCTGTGCTTAAGCTTGTTGTAACTCTGGGATAGATTCAGTTGTGATCCAAGGGTAGGGAACTTTTGACGTTTTTGTGCTCTGTGATTGAACAAATGAATGTACTTTACTTATGATTGAAAACTAATCTCCATTTGAGAAGAGGGGCTTTGTGATGGACTAAATGAATGTACAGCCTAGGGGTGGAGTAGTATTTAGAAGAGGGACTTTGTGATTGATTAAATGAATGTAATGTCCAGGGTTGGGGTAGTACTTGATTGAATTACACTTGATAAATGCTGTATTTTGAATGATGTTATATTTTGATTTTCTCTGTTCTTAATTTTTCACTGAATAAAATGGAGAGCACCTATGCTGGTATTTTAAACCTTGGGAAGTTGCCTTTGCTTGGCATTACAGTGTCCCCCCCACCCCCCCTTTTCTTTCCCCTCCTACTACCCCATAAGACAAGATAAATTTTTGAGCCAAATCTGATGAAAGGTTCAAACAGTGCTCACCCCCTCCATCTTTCCCTCTAGTAATAGATCTTTTGTGCCTTATGTGACATAATTTGTCCTATTCTGCCTTCTATTTTCCTCTTCTCCCAGTTCAATCCTTATTTTTTTTTTACCCTCTGTCTATGTATACTCCTTCTAACTGCCCTAATAAGACATAGAGTTCTCAAGAGTTACAAGTTTCATCTTCCCATGTGGGAAAGTGACATGAATACTTGAATATTATTGAATAACATATTATTTTCTTTCCTGTTTGCCTTTTTATACTTCTCTTGAGTCTTGTATTTGTAGATTGAATTTTCAGTTCAGCTCTGGTCTTTTTTTTTTTTTTTTTTGTCTTTATAATTTGTTTACTTTTAGTTTACAAGATTCATTACCACAATTCCTTGAGTTTCAAATTTTCTCTCCCTCTTCCCCCTACCCACCATGGCAGCATACAATCAAGTACAGTATCTGCAAATACTTTCACATTAGGCATTAAGCTCTGGTCTTTTCATCAGGAAAGTTTGAAAATCCTCTATTACATTGAATGTACATCTTTTCCCCTGTAAGATTATACTCACTTTTGCTGGGTAGTTGATTATTGGTTGTAATTTGAGCTCCTTTGCCTTCTGAAATACCATATTCCAAACCCTTCTATCCTTTATTGTAGAAGCTGCTAAATACTATGTAATTCTGACTGTGGTTCATTGATATATTAATTGTTTTTTTCTGACGGTTTGCAGTATTTTCTCCTTGACCTGATAATTCTGGAATTTTGTTATGATATTCTTTGGAGTTTTCATTTTAGGATCTCTTTTGGGAGGTGATCAGTGGATTCTTTCAATTATTATTTTGCCTTCTGGTTCTAGGATATCAGGGCAGTTTTCCTTGTTAATATCTTGAAAGATGCTGTCCAGGCTCTTTTTTTGATCATGGCTCTCAGATAGTCCAATAAGTTTTAAATTATTTCTCCTAGATCTGTTTTCCAGGTCAGTTGTTTTTGCAGTGAGGTATTTTACATTTGATGTCACATGGAATCATTAACTTCCACTTGTCTAATCCTAATTTTTAAGGCATTATTTTCTTCAATTAGCTTTTGGACTTAATTTTCCATTTGGCCAATTCTGTTTTTTAATGGGTTGTTTTCTCCAGTGTTTTTTTTCCTTCCACTTGGTCAATTGTATGTTTTAAGGAATTGTTTTCTTCAGTCAATTTTTGTCCTTCCTTTTCCAAGTTGTTGATTTTCTCTTTCATAATTCTCTTTTACCACTTTTTCTTCTACCTCTCTTATGTGATTTTAAAAATTCTTTTTTAGCTCTTCCAAGAAGAGTTTTTGGGTCGGAGACCAACTCATATTCCTCTTTGAGGCTTTGCATGTAGGCATTTTGATATTGTCCTTGTCTGAGTTTGTGTTTTGATCTTCCCACTTGCCATAGTAGCTATTTATGGTCAAGAGATCTTTAAGGTTTTTGCTCATTTTTTGTCTGTTTTGTGACTTTTTTTTTGTTAAATGTTTATTTATTTTTAATTTTCAACATTCACTTCCATAAGTTTTAAATTTTCTCTGCCTGCCTCCCCTCTCTACTCTCCCAAGATGGCCTGCTGTCTGATATAAGCTCTACATATCCATTCTTATTAAACATATTTTCACGTTAATCATGTTGTATAGAAGAATTAGAATGATTGGAAGGCACCATGAGAAAGAAAAAACAAAAAAAGAGAGCAAATAGTATGCTTCGATCTTCATTCAGACTCCACGTTTCTTTCTCTGGATGTGGTTGGCATTTTCCATTATGAGTCTTTTGGAGTTGTTTTAGGTCCCTGCATTGCTGAGAAGAGCTAAGTCTATCAAAGTCAGTCATCACACAATGTGGCTGTTACTATGTATAATGTTGCCCTGGTTCTCCTCTTTTCACTCAGTGTTAGTTCATATAAGTCTTTCCGGGTTTTTCTGAAGTCTGTTTACTTATCATTTCTCATAGCACAGTAGTATTCCATTATACTCATATGTCACAACTTGTTCCATTCCCCAATTGATGGGCATCCCCTCAATTTCCAGTTCTTGGCCACCACAAAAAGAGCTGCTATAAATATTTTTGTACGTATGGGTTCTTTTCCCATTTTTATATGTCTTTGGGATACGATCCTAGAGGTGGTATTGCTGGGTTAAAGGGTGTGCACATTTTTATAGATTTTTGGGCATAATTCCAAGTTGCTTTCCAGAATGGTTGGATCAGTTCACAACTCCACCAACAATGAATTAATGTTCTATTTTGTGACTTTTAAAGTTGAACTCTGCTCCAGGGGCCTGGGACCTGGTCATTAGCTTTCTGTACTGGGACCTCAGATGCTGGTGGCTTGCTCACTGTGCTGGGGTGGTCCAGTTTAGTCACACCTGTTGTGCTGGGGTTCCAGGGCTGGCAGTTTGTCTTACATGCTGGGCCTGGAAGCCTCACAACTGGCCTGCTGTTCCAGGACAGAGAGACCTCAGTTGTTGATCTGTGCTGTGTCGAAGAGCTTCCTGATGGCTTTCCCAGATACTCTCTGTGATTGGCTTTGCCCCTCATCCCCCTTTTGCCCAGGTGAGTGTAGCAGCAAGCACCCCAGCGTTGCTGCCACCACAGGTTCTTAGATCTGCTTTGATAAAGGAAAGCAACTCAAAATGGGTTAACAAGCTTACTTTAATGATGTATCATTTACCTAGTTCAGGGGAAAAAGGTTAGCACCCTGAACTTCAGAATACACAAGACAGAATTATTAAGTCAGAGAAACATATCAAGTAGACAGATTTCCAAACTGTCCAACCATTACATCCATACCAAATTAACATCTGGGTTTCAACATCTGGGTTTTTCAAAGCCGAGGTGGGGCTCTCAACAATGGCTTCCCAGAATCCAGATCAAATCACAGAACATTTCTCAAAGTGAGGCCTAAAACAAAGCTACACATCAGGGCTTATATAGCCTTCTACTGGCTCAGAGAATGTAACAACCTTATTGACTCACTGCCCAATCAAAAAGTATCTACTGAAAAACAAGCCTCTCACCCCAGGCTCCAGGTTCACTTTAGCCTAGGGGCAGGGAAGATCTTTAAGTTTACATTCCCATTACAGTGAGATAGACCTTTTCTGAAGTCTTTTTAAATTATCTTAAGCTGAAAAATTGTTTCACTTGTCTTTTTGTAGTTTCTGTTGCTCCAGAATCAGTTTAGAGGCTTGATTTAATGTTGTTTCTGAGGGAAACTGGGGAGAGCTCAGGCAGCTCCCTGACTTTTCTCCACGTCTTCTCCACAAACATTTATTAAGCACCTACTATATTCCAGGCACCTTTTAATCATAAGCTCTCTAGGGATACAAAGGCCAAAGTGAATTATTGATTAGACCTTTTCATCTTATATTATTTTCCTTCAGATGCTTTACTTTGTATTCTTTTCTTCTGTATAGTCTTGTGAGATCTTACTACCATTTATCACATTTGCTTAGCATTTTTGTATCCATAATAGTCATGTCATTTACAGATAGATTGGAGGTGGAGATTTTGCCACGTACTTTCTCTTTCAGATCATTTGAAAAATACTTGATAGGACTGGTTTAGTTCTGACTGTTGAAGGACAATATAGTTCTCAATCTGGAGAAATAGTAGTATGTCTTTGTCTTCTGTCCTCTAAATTGAGAAGCAATTCATTATGTCACGTGGCACATTGGACTATGTAAAATAAGAGGCGTTGGATTTAGGTTTGCTTGACCTTGGACAAGTCACTTTGACCTCTTTATGCTTCAGTTTTCTCATCTGCAAAGCGGGGTGGGGAGGGTGGATAGGAGTGTAGAATACTTGGACTACCTAAAAATGAGTAAGATGCATTTTGTATCATCCAGAAAAAGCATTTCAATCCCTTGGTGACTCATCTTTAAAAAAAAAAAAAGAGGCCCATATAGAATTTGGTCAAAGGGCATGCTGAAAATTTTCATTTAATAAAGGGTTTTTTTGTCCACATGCTTTTTTGGCTTTTACCCTACTCTTTATGTAGACAGTCTTTTTCCATCTCCCTTCTTTTATTCCTTGTACACACTAACCCTAATTCTGAGAACACTCTTCTTCCTCACCTCCTTATCTTGTCATCTCTCCTGCAATTCAGGGTTCAGCTTAAGAGTCACCTATACATGAGTTCTACTCCAACTTCTAAGATGTGAATATTCCACTTCATTATCATCATTCTTGGCAATTTAAATTCTTGTTGACTTAAATTGAATTATAGCCTCTTTTACTCTGGCAGTTAGGGTCTTGGTCTTTTTGATCTGGGTTTTTTAATTAGGTATATTTTTAATAGACTCAGGGCTTGCTTTGGGTTATTGATTTTACTGGGCCTTTCTGCCTAATGACTGGATTTTGGTATAATTTCCTCTTATAAAATTTTGCAGCCATAATTTTTGAAAAATTGAGAATTGTGTTTTTATCTATCATCAAAAATGTGTTGCCAGGTCAGGCTTGATCAAGTTGGTTTGATACTGTAATGAAATGTAACACTTCCAGAAACTCTGACAGTTAAGAAAAAGAGATTTATTTATTCATAGCTGAGGAAGGACAGTCATCCAGGACCCCACATTGATTTATCTGAGTGGAACTCCCCAGCTTTAGGGTTGTCTTGTCTGCCAGTTGAGAATCAGAGTTGAGGAGTGCCCCTTTTTGTTTCTTTGTGCCCAGGAAGCCACGAAGCCTTAGTTCCTTGAGCCAGTTAAATCTCAACTACAGTTTTATTACCTTTTAAGGAAAAACCATCTTAACCTACACCAGTTAGAGTTTTAGGATACTTTTTCCATCACCAATTCCAACATATGATTAAATCCCCTTCAGTGTATAGTCCCCCAGACAAGGAAAACAGCATAAAAGCATAATTTTGACTGATTTTGTGTTCAACCTTATATTTTAGGAGTTTTCTTGGCTTTTAAAGGAGCAGGTGTATATTGTGTTATATGTTAGTGATGTTGTCTCAGGTTTTTGATCAGAGTTTTCTTTTTATCATTTGAAGTGGTTTTCATTTATATAGTTGTAGTGATTTTTATTTTGTCCTGCTTTGTCCATTCTTCATCATTTGACATATTTGTCATTTTGTATGGTGTAGTAATGTTCCACTTATGTTCATTTATCATTTACCAGTCATTGGATATTTTTATTTGTTTCAGATTTTTTATTTTACAAGTACTGCTGCTATGAATATTTATTATGTAGATCTTATGTTAGTAACCTACTAGGGGTATAAATCTAGTAGTTGGATCCCTGGGTCACAGGTGATGAACAATTTGTGACTTTTATAACACACTTCCAAGTTGTTTTCTAAAACACTTAAGCATGATTGAATTAATGTGCCTGTTTTTCTGTATCACAGTCAACATTAAATGTTTTTCCTTTTGTCAGTTGAATGTCAATTTAAAGCACGGTGCTTTATACATAGTAATACTTGGTGAGTATTTTATTCACTTAATGAGTGTGAGACCATACACCAGATATATTCTAATTTATACTTATTAGTAATTTTGAACATTTAAATTATTTTTATAATTTATTTATATTTAAATAGACTTAATTATTTAAATTTTATAATTTAAATATTTATAATTAAAATTTTTATATTTAGGTAAATGTTTATAGGTGCTCTGTTTTTAAACCTTGCTGTCAATTTCTAATACCTTATCATAGATCCCTTCCTTAAAACAAAATAGCATAGTTAATCAAAGATACTTGTTGATAAAGTTTTTTTCCCCTGAATCAATAGCTTCTATTCAGATAGAATGCTGTATTGATTTTGTTCTGGAAGTGCTGGTTTCTTCTGCCTTCAAGGAAGGCCAAATGTGAATAACCTGGCTAAAAGAACATTGTCCTGGAAATCAAGAGAACTGGCTTTTAGTTTCTTCTCTTTCTCTGGATCTCACTTTCTTCCTGAGTAAAATGAGGGTGTTGAGCAAGATGGTCTCTAAGTATCTGACCAGATTTGACGTTCTGTTGAGACGGAGAGTTTTGGTAGAATGAGCCTTTCTATGTGACCTTGGGCAACCCCCTATTTGGGGTCCTAATTTCCTCCTCGGTAGGACTTAGCAGTTGGAGTAACTGTTCCCCTTGTTCCCCTACAACTTTATCATACTACTTAGTTTGGGTTTGGGTAGCATGGAGATTAGCTGTATTCCCTTTCCCCTAAGTCATATATCTTCTTCTTCTTTTTTTTTTTTAATGGTTATTACTACATCTTTTTCCTTTCTTCCAGGAGCCAGGCTTCTTGGACACATGAGAAGAAACAATTAATTAATTTTGATAGCTAGAAGATGCTCAGGTCCATTTAAGAAAAAAGTCACCAAATGCTCTTGGGTTCAGGATCCTGGAGTGTTTCCTTTAGGTCTGAAGGGAGACGGGGATCAATATTGTAATGTTGGTTTGAGTTGCCTGGCAAAAGCTGCCTGTTGAATCTTCCTCAGGGATAACTTGCTGCTTCATGTAGGCTGGCTTACCTGCCCTGTGTATGGCAGTTATTTATGACAGAAAAATGCATAATTAAGTGGAAAAGTTTACTAATCTTTTCCCCATGAGACTATAGGCTATTTGATGGGTTTCAGCTTACTTAAACTGTAATCATTTTACCTAGGAGGAAATAAACACTCATATGCATGTTAGCTTTGGAAATCAGTGTATCATAACTAATCATGTTTAATGTTTTCAGTTTAGTTTGATTATTAGGATGAGGTGTTTTATTCAATAGCTATATTGTAGATAAAATTACTTTATGGTGAACAACATTCACTCATCAGCAAACATTTATTAATCTTTTTCTATGTGCAGTGCTCTGTGCTATTATCTGAGGGAGTTACAAATATAAGTATGACATTTTCTTTTGCCCCAAAGGAACTTGCTGTCCAGTGGGGGTGATGGTTGAATGAATGAATGAATGAAAAAGCATTCAGTAAGTTCTTACTGTGTGTTTTAGTTCAGTGCTAAATTCTGAGAATACAGATAGGAAAAGATAGTCTCTGTTCTTAAGGAAAACACTTTAATTGGAAAAACAACATATAAAAGAAAGTTCAGCTACAGGGTGGGTAGAAAGGCCCAGAAGTGCTCAGTGTTCTACAGGGTAGATAACAAGACTTGTCTTTGATTTTTCTCAGGAGGTCAGATTTATAGGGCTCTGAAAGGGAGTACAGGCAGGGTCATGAGAAGGTCTAGTGGTCTTTAGGCTCACTAGAAGGAATAGTGTTGTTGATTCTCATTTAATCCAAGCTAGTTGAGGCTTCAGATAGCCAGATGGGTTCTGGTCTTTCCAATAGTGGGAAGAGCAGAGGAAGGGAAGGGAAAGACAGGGGTAATAAGATAAAAAAATCATAGGATAATAGCTTTAAAGTTGGACCTTACAGAACACTTAGTGCAAGTCACTTGTTTTGTGTATTAGGAAACAAGTCAAGAGTTTATCCGCAGTCTCACAGGTAATAAGTAGCAGAGCTTGGTTTCAAACTCGCATTTGCACTTTCTGCCTCAGTATTCTTAGAATAAAGTATAATAGTTTCTGACACTAGATCAAGAAATATTTCTATTTCTAATATTTCTTGCTTTCTCTCATGTACATAGATAAATCCAGTAAAAATTACAGCACAGAAGAGGGAGTTAGAAAATATTCTGAGATCAGGGGCAGGAGGGAGCATTTTCATCTGAAAAGCTTGACTGAAGTTGTGCTGTTTGAACTGAAAATCATAAAGGAGGATGTACAAGATGTTAATAGGTAGAGATGGGAAGGAGGACACTCCAAGGTCAACTAGATGTGTTTAAGTGACAGTAATTAGTCTTGTTTGATTAACATATAGTGTGTTTGTTAGGGAAACTGAGGAGGTAGACTGTGGTCAGATTGTGGAGAGCCAATCTGAAATGTTTGAACTTACCCAGAGGGCAGATTTTTGAGCAGTGAGTGGTGCAATTAGGCCTTAGTACTATTTAATTTCCAAATTGTTGTGTTGCAATGAAATTTGTTGGAAATGAAAATACTTAAATATATCTAACATCACATCAATTGGGAAGTTTCCTTTAATGATGCAGATTACAATATAACCATATCTGCCCATCCTTTACGACTCTTTCTGACATCTTTAGTTTACTCATGACACATTCTGGCTCTGCTGTCTGTTCTTCTCTTCATATATAATTTTTAGTGACATCTTTTATTTCTCTTCTTCACTGATGACTGTCCTCATTGGTTATATGTTGCAACCTATTTGCCTACACCACATTCCTGTCCATTGCCCTCTGTGTGATAATCATTGTTAATTCTTCAGAGTATTGTTATTACATGTTTTGATAGAATTTTGTATTGAAAAGATGAGTATTTTCTTACATGGGAAACTTGGGGGGAGAAGTCTTCCTGCCTTCCTTCTCTTATTCAATTCTGGACTCAACTCATAGTCCATAGGCACTATATATTCTCTTTCTCTGTCTCTCTCCATACTTATACAGATTCTATAGCTGGACAAACTTTGTATGTATACTGGTAGTCAAGCTCAAATGCATGTTGTAATCTGAGCAAATAGACATTTAGTCCATTTATTCTTTTCCATCTAATGATCAGGCCAAACTCCTTTGAGTGCATAGATATCCCCTTTGGGAGGCTCTGCAATGTTGTGGGACTTGAGGTGATCATTGTAGTGTTATTTGAAAACAGAATTATTGGGAGGACTTCACCATTCACAGGGAATCCTCTTTAATTTAGACTCTGTTCTGGATCTCTTTCCACAGTAACAAATACCTTTGGTGATGATTGTTTAAACTAATATTCATTAAAATAGAAAAGAAATCAAAAAGGGAAAAGCATTGTATGTATGTATCCATACATACATATGTACATATGCACACAGATATCTATGTGTGTACACACACACATTTACACTTACACTTTATCACCTCTCCATCTTTCCATCTTTTGCTTTTATTTTTATAAGTCTTAGAATTATGCAGCTGGAAAGGAATTAGAGATCATCTAGTCTAATTACCTTTATTTTGAGGATGAGGAAACCGAGTCCCCAGAGAGGTTAAGTGATTTGCCCTGAAGTTGCCCACCTAGTTTGGGACAGAGTTGGAACTTTAATTTAGGTTTTTGTTTTTCCAGTCTAGAACTTTTTCTGTTACTCAGATCTGTGTGAATTTTTGAGTATGTGTTTTGTTTTAATGATTATTCATGTGTGTGTGTTTGTAGCCTTTGATAGGTTAGGATTGAAAGCTGTTGAAATGTATTTGTTCTGTTCTTTTGCTAGTTGGCACTATAGTGCACTGAGCCTTGGGCCTGGAGTCAGGAGGACCTGAGTTCAAATGTGGCCTCAGAAGTTTATTAGCTATGTGTGACTCTGGCCAAATCACTTTAACCTCTGTTTGCTTCGGTTTCCTCATCTATAAAATGGGGATAATAATAGCACCCTCCTCCCCTGGGTTGTTGTGAGTATCAAAGGGGATACTAATTATGATGTGCTTATTAGCGCAGTGCCTGGCACACAGTAAGAACTATATAAATGTTAGCTATTTATTATTATTATTATTATTTTCCTGCCTATAGTGCACATAACACACAGTCACTCTCTTTTTTAGGTATTGGGTTTCACAGAACATAGGCAAACACTTGCATGAAATCATTCTTATCACATGATCTTCTGATTAATATACAAATCTTCTGATCATACTCATTTATATCAGAAGAGTACAGGAAGACATGTGTGTCCCTCCTTCCTGCCAAGTAAAATTCCCACTTCAGCGTTATTTGGGATAGTAAAACTGGAAGCTGAATCCCAGCCACTCCTTCTGGTTAGCTCACAGATATTAGGGGGCTGTAGGATTTTATATTTAAACAAATGGATCTGAGAGTTTCATTCTAGGGTAAACAAACAAACAAACCAACCTCAGCTGCCTTTGAATATCCCAGTCATAAGTAGGTAAGATAAGTCTAAGCAGGGGAGTTGCTATGGTAGAATTCAAGAATCTGGGCCTTAGGTCATTGATAATAGGTTAGAGATTTTGTGTACTGCCTTATTAGAGTGAGGAGCCTAATCTCACTAACCTGTATTACATTCCTTTAAGGAAATAGTATGGTAGTCATGTAGACAGGGACTAGAAGAAGCACTTGTATTTATATTAAAGTTTTTTTTATAAATTATTTTTATTTTTAAAAGTTTTAATGGTATCTTTTCTTTTATATCACATTGATTTTCAAATGTAGTATTTCCCTTTCCACTACCAATGACCTTATTCAGGCAGATTAAAAAAAACAACAAACAATTCCGGCACACCAGTGGACTACAGCAACCAGGTATAACAGCATAAACAACATTTCATGCATGTTGTCTCCCACCTTTCTGCCCAAAGGAAGGTAGTTCAAATCTCATTTTTTCTCTGGGACCAGTATTGATTATTCTCATTATATAATGTTCAATTTCATTTTGCTATTTTTTTCCATTTACATTGTTGTAGTCACTGTATACATTTGTTTTCCTGGTCCAATTCAGATAAGAATGAAGTTCATCTGATGCCTGTTCTTCCCAATCCCATTAATATTTTTATAATATTCTTTTTGTGTACCCCAATTATGAGAAGTAATAAAAGTTATCTCTTTTCTCCTTTCTCCTTTAATGTATTCCATTTACCATCCTTTCTCTTTCTCCTGTTAAAACTCTTAAAAGCAACCTACCTTTGGGATCTTAGCTTTTCCTGTTTAACCTCTCTCATTACCTTTTGAATAATAATAGTAAAATTATTATAATAATAGAACATTTATATAGTACTCTGAGGTTTGTAAAACATTTAAATATAATATCTAATTTTATCCTCACAGCAGTCCTGGTAAGTAAATGCTATTTTTATTCCCTTTTACAGATGAGGAAACTAAGTAGACAGTTAAATGACCTGCCCAGGTCATATACCTAGTAAATTTCTGAGGCAGGATTTGAACCCAAATTTTCCTGACTCTGGGTTCAGAGTTGTGCACTGCCATCTAGCTGACTATGATGACATTAATGTTCTCATTTCTTCTTCCTTATTAAAATGTTAGCCCTTCATTGTCATCCAGCCCCTGTTAGTTGCTTAAATAAGTTTACTTTTGTAAATTTTTTTCTACTATTCTGTATTTGCATTTTTGAGTTCCTACTCAGTTCTGACCTTTTTATTAGAAGTATTTGAAAGTTCTATATTCTATTAAAGCTTCGTTTTTCACCCTATAGATTGTACTCAGCTTTTCAGGCTAAGTTTTTCTTGGTGGTTAGTCCATATATTTTGCCTTTTGGAATACTGTTTTCCAAGCTCTCTACTTGTTTAAAGTTGAGGCTGCTAAGTCTTGGGTGATCTTAATTTAGTACTTGAACTCTTTTTTTTCCTAGTTTCTTGCAATATTTTTTGTTTTACATAGAAGTTCTGGATTTTGGATATAACATTTCTGACACTTTCCCTTTTGTGTTCCTTTTTAGGAGGTGATCTGCAATTTTTTTCTGTTTTTACTTTTACTTCTTATTAAAATAGATTTGGGTAATTTTCATTTATGTTTTCATGAAATATAGTGTCTAGAATTTCAGGGAGTCTGATCATTATTTTTCCTTGATCTGATTTCCAGATCAGTTGGTTTAGATAGCATATATGTGATAGCATTTTCCCTCCTCCCCTGTCTTCCTTCCTTCCTCTTGATTTCGTTTTAATATTTCATGCTATGTCATGAAACCATTGATTTCTGTTTTTTTTTCCTCATTTTTGGGGAGTTTATTACTTGGGTAAGGTTTATCACTTTCTATTTTAAACTATTTCTTCTTTCAATTCTTTCCTTTAGAACTTTTATTTCATTTAAAAAAAATCTTTTTCCTAGGTATTCATATAGTCCTTGCAGAAAATTCATTTTTTCCCCTTTGAATCTCTGTTTGTAGTTATTATAGCAGTACACTCTAGAATGAATTTTTGGGCATCTCAGGATCTATAATTCCTTATAGTGCCAATTGTCTTCTCTGGTTTAATCATCTTTCCAGTCTTAGTTCTTGAATTGGGGGCATTGTGCCTGGGTCAGTTCCTCCCCCCTGCTCTCCTTTGGGTTGGTTGATCTTGGTTTTGCCCTGTGTGTCTTGGATTTTTGTGCTGACTTCTGTATCAGAAGATGTCCTGTCCTCCCCTTCATTCTTCAACTTTCCCACTCTCACTGTCTTTTGAGTTTCAGAGTACTAGATATTCTGGATCCTCTTTGGTATCTCGGGGAAGGTAGATTAGTAGGAGCCTTGGAAACCTGGGGTGTTCCATTCCATGTGCTGACACACTGACATTGGTTACTCTGCACTTGGTGGCTTCTAAGATTTCTAGTCATTTTCTACTCACCCTGGCCCTTTTTGTGGGCAAACCCTCTGCTTTCACTGTCTCTAGATATAGATTGTTTCAGGCATGGGTGTGCTGGAGACAGTTTGAGCCGGCTTACAGAAAATTTTTAATGTGAGCATTTATACCTCAGGAATTGGCAAACACTACAAATCAGAGCTTGCTTTATTGTTTTGTTTACTATCTAGACTGTGTATTTTTTTTTTCAGAGTCACTTGTTAAAAATTTACCAGCTCACCCCTTGCAGACTAAGACTATAGATATCTCTGCTCTTACTCTGAGGTCACTATCTGGTTTGCCTGAGTGGGGACATTGGCTTTGTTGGCAGTCCCTCTTTCCAGTTGTTTATGGTCTTTTGTGTACTTCTGCATTGAAAGAAATCACTTATTGCAGTGTCTTATTGGATTATTTTATTATTTAGTCTGGTATCATTTTTAACATTTTTATTGGGATTAGGTAAAAGTTAGTGTAGATGTCTGTACCCTCATCAGGCAATCATCTTGGCTGGAAACTATAGAATTTCTTTCAATACGTTAATAGAGCTTTGTTTCATTGATTCATTCATAAGATAGTGAGAATATTTAGATTCCATTTATTCTTCTAAGAATCATAGAATTTCAGGGTTGAAAGGGTCTTCTGTGGCCATTTAGTCCAAAATATAAAAAGTTTTTTTTATCTGATGCTTTCCAGTTCTACCAATTGTTAACTTTTGAGACTTTACTTTTGTTTGGAATTCTCCATGGTATCTTTTCTGTTTGCCCTTGTCTCTCCATTCACATTGCCACAACCATATTTTAGGCCTTTATGTCCTCTGACCTGGACTATTGCAGAAATCTTTTTATTGGCCTTCCTGATCCAAGTATTTTCCCACTCCAGTCTATCCTTTATGTTGTTTCTAAAATGATTTTCCTAAAGTCAGGATCTGACCATGCCACACCTCTTTTCAGTAAACTTCAGTGACTCCCTCTTATCTTTAGGAGAGTTTATATAAAAGTCTATATTTGGCATTCATGACTGAACTCCTACTTATCTTTCCAGCTTTATTACCCATTATTCTCTGTCATACAATCTATAGTCCAGCCAAACTGGCCTTTTTGTTCCTCATACATGGCATTTCATTGACTACTTCCATGACCTTGCAGTGGCTGTCCTTTAACTCCCTCATTTCCCCCTCTTAGAATCCCTAGTTGCCTTCTGCAGTTACCTCAAGTACCACCTTTCACTTGAGACATTTCCTGATTCCCCAAACTTCTGATGCCCTTTTCACCATTCACCTTATATCTGTTTTTTTTTATGTGCTTACATATGCACATGTTGTCTATTTAAATAGAACATAAGCTAATTGAGGAAAGGAACTCTTTATCATTTGTATCTTCAGAGCTTAGTACAGTTCCTGACACATGATAGGTGCTTAATAAATGCTTATTGATTGATTTTTAAAAAATTTTCTTATGGTTTTATGTTGAACCTTCAGTTGCAGTCTGCTTGTCCTTAGTCCTGACTTACTGGCTATTATCCTGTCAAGTTTCTAACATGATTCCTCATTTTGTCAGGCATTCCAAGCCATCCATCTTTTTTTTTTTTAATCCTTCTTGTATTAATATAGAAACATTAATATGTTCTCACTTGTTTTTTCTGCCAATTCCTGCAACTCTCCAACTGTTGGATAGATTACATTTTCACTTCAGATTTCTTTAATTGTTTGATTATTATGTCATTTCCATTTTGAATATGCCATTGACTTTCCCCCAGCCATGCTACTGAGGCATTTGTTGGCTGAATATTATTTCTTTTTTAACTAATCTGTGATCACTTTTTGACTAATAGTAAGTACCTTATAGTTTGAAATGAATGCTTTTGATAACATGGTTAGCACTTACCATGCTAATGAGATTAGTTTTCTTACCACTCGTTTTCTTCTTTACTTTTGCAGTCTGGTTTCTACTCCAACCACTCTGCTGAAACTGCTCTCTCCAAGAAACCTAATGACATAACAATGAAAATCTTGATTATCCTTAGCATCTGACAGTGTTGATCAGCCCATTCAGTCCTTGTCTTCCTGATGTTGCATCCTCTTAGTTTCCTACTACCTCTTTGACCATGCCTTTTCTCTTTCTTTCATTGGCTCCTCTTCTTCCTGCAGCTTCAGATGGGAGTATTTATTACCCATGTTCCAGCCCTCAGCTCTTTGTTCTTTCTGAAAGTAGGGAGCAGATTCCCATATCTCTAGTTGCCTATAGGAAGTTTTAACCTACATATTCCACAGGCATCTTAAATTCAGTTTTCAAGATCAAGCTTGTTATTTTCCCCTTTATGCCTTGCCCTTTCAGACTTCAAATTTCTTACAGTGGTACCACTTTTACTAAGTTTCTCAATTTTGATAAGAATGGTATAATTATCATTCTTATTTCCCTTGTCTTCTCTCATTCACAGTCAGTTACCAAGTCTTTCTTCCTGCCTATATTTTATTTTCCATAATATATTCTTCATACCACTTCCAAAAATAATATATATGTATATTTGTATCTATGTCTGACTATGTCTCTGTGTCTCTGTCTTCTGAGATGCCGTCTTCAGCATTTTTTGCTGAGCATTCAAGTTCTGTCTGCTTCCCCCTATCTGGTGCTAACTTTCAATTCCAGCTGACTGGCATTCATATGATGACTATCTACTGTGTACTCTTTGGTCTAGACAAATTCTTTTCCCCCAAAAAGCCCTTGGCTTCATCATGTCTGTACTGTTGCTTATGTTATTCCTTGTCCCTAGAATGTCTTCTTTCATCTTTCTCTACTGGATACATCCTTTTCCTGATCTTTTAAATGCCAAAGTAGGAGGTAGGTGGGATAGTGGAAGATCACTGGATAAGGATTCAGTAGGTTCAAATCCAGCTCTGATACTTACTACTTGTGTAACCAAAGGTAAATCATTCCCTGAGCCTCAATTGCCTCTAAAATAATGACCTTTGGTAATCTTTCCTTCTCCAGAACTGTGATTCTGTAATCATTTAATTGTATTTAAATCTGTTTTTTATATACCTCTGGCCCTCTAGTTAATATTGTACTTTCCTTCTGGGTTCTTCAAATAGTAGTTTGCTTAGCATTTCTAGTGCCATTATCACATGATTTTGAATCTTTGTATATATTGTATACCCTCATTTAGACTACAAGGTCTGCTAGGACCAAGATAATGCCTTATCTAAATTTTCATGTTTTCAGTGCCTAGCATTATGCTGTGCACATAAATGGTGCTTAATAAAGTATTAGTTGAATTGAATTCCACACAATGCCTAATAATAGCAGACATTTGTATAATGGTTTGGGGTTTCCCATAGACTTTGTCTGCATTATCTCAATGGAACTTTTCAATATCCACTTGAGGGGGAGATAGGGTAGATAAAGTTATTCCTGTTTTTCAGATGAAGCAACTCAGACTCATGGAGGGTTATAACAGTGATTTGCCTATGGTCACAAAACTATTCAGAGGTAGGATTTGTACTCAGGTCTCTTTAAGTCTAAATCAGCCACTCAATCTTGCCAAATACTGGGACTCAGTAAATATTGGTTGGTAGATTAAGTGAAATAGATAAGATAAATAGTGAATAATCCATTGCTCCCATGACCTTTGTCAGCAGCAGGGAAAAATGGATTTTTTTTTTTTTCAATTTACAAGCATTTATTGTTTCTCTTCTCATCCTTTCTCTCCCCACTGAAAAAAAGGAGAGCCAAATCTCTTTCTTTTTGTAGTTGCTTTTTAATTTTAAAAATTAACTAATTTTTAGTTTTCAACATTCACTTTTATCAGATTTTGAGTTCTGCATTTTTCACCTTCCCTCCGTCTCTCCATGTAATGTGATATCTGACATGTTATGTTCAAAATAAAAAGGTAATTAAAAAAATTAAGTTCTTTTCTTGAAACAGCCTTTTAAAGGACTAAGTAAACTGCTCCAGACCTGCAATAGTAATGACAACAGCTGACAATTTTATAGCCCTTTAAGGTTCACAAAGTATTTATCATTTTATCTGTTCTCATCAACTAATTATCTTCAAAACAATCCTTCATTAAGTGCTATTATTATATCTATTTTATAGAAAAAACATTGTGTCATTTGAGCCTAAGAAAATCTTGTGAGATAGACAAAGAAATCATAATTGTTTAATCCCCACATTAAAGCAAGTTAGGTAAATGGCACATACTCTGATATAAGCTATGCATACACAATCATCTTAAACATATTTCCATGTTAGTTTTATAAAGAAGAGTCAGAACCAAAGGGAAAAACCACAGGAAAGAAAAAACAAATACACAAAGAGAAAATAGTATGCTTCAATCTACATTCAGACTCCATAGTTCTTTCTGTGGATGTGGATAGCATTTCCATCATGAGTTCCTTGGAACTGTCTTAGATTCTCATTGCTGAGAAGAGCTAAGTCTGTCAAAGTTGTGTTGTACTCTAAACACGAGCAAGACCCAAGTAACAATTTAGAAGGGAACTCTTTATTGGCGCCATGTTGGCTGACAGGGCCCCTTCCCAAATCACTCAGCCCTGACCCCAGGCAAAGCCTCAGCTTTTAAAGGCAACCCATGGGACCAATGGTTAGGTATTAGGTAAGCAGGAACTTGCAGAGGCTAAAATCAGTGATTGATCAGTACACATTTTGAAATTCCCACCTCTGCGAAGTTTCCCTAGGCGAAGCTAAACCCAGCAGCCTGCCCACCTCTGTGAAGGACAGCTGGCTGGGGGAGGGAGGAGCTAAACCTGGAAGTCTGCCCATTTCCATGAAGGAAAGCTGGTTGGGGGAGGGGAGAGAATGGGGCCAGGTACAACAGTTGGTCCTCACACAATGTTGCTGTTACTGTGTACAATGTTCTTCTGGTTCTGCTTACTTCACTCAGCATTAGTTCATGTAAATCTTTCAGGTTTTTCTGAGGTCTGCCTGCTTATCATTTCTTATAGAACAATAGTATTCCACATACTTCGTTCAATCATTCCCCAAATGATGGGCATCCCCTTAATTTCCACTTCTTTGCTACTACAAAAAGAGCTGCTATAAATATTTTTGTACTTGTAGGTCCTTTTCTCATTTTTATGATGTCTTTGGAATACAGGTGTAGTAGTGGTATTGCTGGATCAAAGGGTATATATAGTTTTATAGCCTTTTGGCCATAATTCCAAACTGCTCTCCAAAATGGTTGGGTTAATTCCCAGCTCCACCAACAATGCATTAGTGTTCCAGTTTCCCCACATCTTCTTCAATATTTATCATTTTTCTGTTTTGTCATATTAGCTAATCTGACAGGTGTGAGATGTTTTAATTTGAAATTTTCTAATCCATGGTGATTTAGAGCATTTTTTTTCATTTATGACTATAGATAGCTTTAATTTCTTCATCTAAAAACTATTGTTCATATCCTTTAACTATTTATGAATTGTGGAATGACTTGCATTCTTATAAATTTAAAACAATTCTCTCTATATTTTAGAAATTAGGCCTTTATCAGAGATACTGGGTGTAAAAATTTTTTTTCCCCTGGCTTTCTGCTGCTCTTCTAATCTTGGTTGCATTGGTTTTGTTTGTGCAAAATCCTTTTAATTTAATGTAATCACAATTTTCCATTTTGCATTTTATAATGTTCTCTATCTCTTGTTTGGTTATAAATTCTTCTGTTCTCCATAGATCTGTGAGGTGAACTTCTTCATTCTCTTAATTTGCTTATTGTTTCACCCTTTAAGGACAAATCTCTTTCAATAAATATACATAGTCCAGCTAAATAAATTTCCACATAGGCCATGCCCCAAAACAGGTTTCATCCTGTGTATTTAGGTAGGTAGGTAGCATTCATCATTATCTTCTGTAGCTGATCATTGCACTGATCCTTTTGTCATTCACAGTTATTCTTATAATTTTGTTATTTAATATAGTTTTGTTCTTTAACAAATTGTTCTCCTGGTTCACTTCCTTCTGCATTGTTTTATACAAGTGTTCTCAGGTTTCTCTGCAACTATTCTATTTGTCATTTCTTGTGACATGATGGTATTATATTTATATTCATATACTGTACCATAATTTCAACCATTCCCCAACTGATGGGTTATCCTTCTTAGTTTCCATTTCTTGCTGTTTGGTGATGTGCCAAATGAAGACTTCTGGTTTTAATCCCATATCTGTATTAATACATCATTCAACCTTGGACAATTTACCTTACTTTCTCTAACATGGAGATTAAACAATTGTGCTTTCTTTCTCTATCTCACAAGATTTTCTTAGGTTCAAATGACACAATGTTTTTTTCTGTCAAATAAATATAACAATAGCACTTTCCTCAAAGGGTTGTTTTGAAGGTAATTGTTGATGAGAATGGATAAAATGATAAATACTTTGTGAAGCTTAAAGGGCTATAAAATTGTAAGCTGTTGTCATTAGTATTATAGTTCTGGAGCAGGTGTTTCAAGAAAAGAACTTTACAAGTATTTTTTTTTAATTACCTTTTTATTTTGAACATAACAAACATTCAAAAAAATAGCCATTTCCTTATACATAGTAGAACAGAAAAAAAGATTGCACATATTACTCAGGATCTCTTTTATGTAGAGCTTGCTTTTTCTTTTAAGCTTATGTAATAAATTCCACCTGTAGCTTTCAGAGCTGCCTGTCCTACTCGTCACTCTTTCTTTCTGACCTTTCTTTTGTTCTCTTCTGTGTTTTGAATCTTAGAATCATCCTTTAAGGAATGTACTATAATTTGGGGATAACGATTTCATTTCTGTTTGGACTATGTTGTCTCTTCAAGAGAAAATACACTATTTGAGGGTGAGGACTGTTTGTTTCACTTTGGTCTTTGTATCCACAGTGGTGTCTGACACTTAAGAAGTACTTTTTTATGTAGAAGAAAAAAATTTTGTGTTCTGTGTTTTATCCACAAATTTGCCAGATACATATTTATTAATAAGGTTATTCTAATTTTAAACATCTCTGCTTAGACAGCATATACAAAGGGGCATATATCCATGCTGCTTTTGAAAGTCTGTCACAGCCATTTTGGAGTTACAGTATTCCCAAAGACAAAATCTCACAAGTCAATAAGCATTTATTAAGCTCTAATAAGCACTGGGGATATTCATATAAGCAAAAAGAAAAACAGTCCTTTCCCTCAAGGATTTTATATTCTGATAGGAAGACTACACATAAAAGGGGAGCTGAAAGTTACCTTAGATTGGGGAGGTAAAGGATTTCCAAAGAATAGTCATTTAATTTTCAGTATTACCTAGAAAATTACTTCCTAAAACTGTTCACTTTTTAAATTTCCCTTTCCAGGGATTCTTCTTTAAATCTGGTCAAAGGTGGATTCAAAATACTTTTGTTAACTCAGTTAAATAAAGAGTTCTTCCTTCTCTTAGTCAGACCATTACCCTTAATCACGTCTTGGAGGCAGCTAGATTGGATAGAGACCTGGGACTTGGAGTCAGGAAAACCCGAGCTCAAATGCAACCTCAGATACTGTGTGACCCTGGGCAAGTTACTTAACCCCTTTTGCCTCAGTTTCCTCAGCTGTAAGATGTGAATTAATAATAGCACTTACCTTGCAGAGTTATGAAGATCAATATATTTATGTACATATATACACATGTATGTATATGTGCTTTGATAACCTTAAAATTACTACATTCATGTTTATTATCCTTATTATTCATGGATGATCTATCTTCTTTTATAAGAATGATATGAAAAAGATTTCAATGCAAGACATTGTTTTAGAATTAATCATGAAAGAAAGACTGCAGATCAGGCCAAGAGCTTCATACTAAATTACTGTCTTGATATTTTGTAATATTTAGTCTTAAAATAGAACAAGGGCACCTCAGTATGCTTCCACAGTTATAAGTGCCTTTAAGTTTTTTGCTTTAATTCAATCTGTTAAGCATTTAAAAAAGTCCTTACTTTATGCAAGTGTACTAGTGCTGAAAGTGGAATGACTGCGTTTTAAAAAATATTTTTATTTATTTTGTTAAATATTTTTGAATTAAAAAATTTTTAACATTTGTTTTTAAAAATTTTTTGTTCCAAATTCTCTCCATCCCTCCCAGCCCTCCTTCATCAACCCTTGAGAAGGTAAGCAATATGGTATTGATTATTCAGCATTTCCACATTAGCCATGTTGCAAAAGAAAACACACAAAAGCCCCAAGAAAAATAAAATGAAAAAAAATATACTTCAGTCTGCATTCAGACTTCATCAATTCCCTCTCTGGAGATGGATAGCATTTTAACTGTGGATCCTTTGCGTTTAAGATCCTTTAAGGAGTTTATAACCTATTATAAATTTAGAAGAAATAATCTAGACTATTGTAATATTTGAAATAGAGATGAATCAAGAAACTTAATTCAATATTCAGTGGATCTGTGATTTTATTCATATGGACATCTCCTCCAGCAGTGCACATCATTACCTGATTCTGAGTATTCTCATCAAATCAGTTTAGCCAGTGTTTATTAAACATTTACTGTGTACGAAGCATTATTCCAGGTTCTCAGAATATTGGCCCAGCACAACCCATATGCAGGTGTGGAAAGAAAGAAAAAGAGAACTCATTAACAGAGGGGTATTAAAAAAGGACTCTATGTACAACTGTAGGATCCTAAATTTAGAGCTGGAAAGGATTTGAGAGCTTATCAAGTCTAGCCCTCTTGAAACTGAGGTAACAGAATGGTTAGTCACAAGGCTAGTAAGTATTTGAGGCAGGATTTGAACCTAGGCCTTCCTCTTCCAAGTTCTATGTTTTATCTATGTCATGTTGCTTCTCACTGATAAATGTTTGCTCCTTGGGAGTATCTTTTATTGGCTACTCTCTTTTAAAGTAACTTCTTTCTCAACTGAATCTTCACTGGTATTTAAATCCCAAAGGAATGGCCCCTGAATAGTATTTTATTGGAAGCTGAGGGTTGTAAGAGAGGCCAGTGAGGAGCAAGAACCTTCTAGATACTAGGCCATCTTGTTCAAAGCCACATCCTGTTCTGATTCTCATCCATGTCTTCTTTAAATCCTCTACAGGAGTATGCTTCATCTATTATGCTATGAATCTTCTAGCCTGGAGCAAACCACTATTAGGGCCCAGCCAACTAAGACCTTCTCTCTACTACTCAGTTAAAAGAAAACCTCCAAGTGGTTATCTGTCTTTTCAGACATACAGAGAAGACTGCTGCTTTTGTGAGTCACCACTAGTGAAGCTGGACTTGTGCAATCAATAGTGAATGGATGCCCTAGCTCCACATTCCCCCTTGCCCCCATCTCTAATCCTGCTGCTTTGGAATTTATTATTACCCCTATCTGACTCTGGCCATCTGGCTACCCAGATTGGCTCCAAGGCCCAAGACCAAGATTGTCTCCCATCCCTTTCCCTCAGCACCCTATCTCTAGTCAATTCAACATGGTAAGGGGAAGAGAACTACTCTCGTTGGGCAGAGAAGGTATATAAATGAACCATCCTTACCTTGGGGGGTGGGGAGGAGGGAGAGTGGGAGCACCTTGACACATGGCCTCTTGCCATTTGGCTACCTGTTCTCTTCAGGAACAGAAATTCAAATTAACATTCTAGCTCCAGCTGGGGCACTGCTATCCTTACTGGGAAGGATATAATAATTTACTATTTTGGGAATATCAGATTTTCTTCTCTAAATATCTGTAATTCACTTTGAAAACTCCCTTCTCCCATTACTACCCTCCGTTTTTTTTTTTAGTCTTCAGCATTCATTTTTATAAGATTTTGAGTTCCAATTTTTTCTCCCTCCCTCTCTGCCCAGCTGCCTCTCCAAAACAGCAAGCAATCTTATACAGGTTATACATGTATAGTAATATTAAATATATTTCCATATTAGTCATGTTGTGAAAGAAGAATCAGAACAAAAAGGGAAAACCACAAGAAAGAAAACAACTTAAAGGTGAAAATAGTATGGTTCGATCTATGTTCGGCTCCATAGTTTTATCTGGATGTGGATAGCATTTTCCTTAATGAGTCTTTTGAAATTTTCTTGGATCATTGTATTGCTGAGAAGAGCTAAGTCTGTCATGGCTGATCATCTCACAGTGTTGCTGTTACTGTTTGTACAGTGTTCTCTGTTTCTGCTCACTTCACTCAGCTTCAGTTCATCTAAATCTTTCCAGGTACCCTAGTACATCCACTTAACAAAAAAAAAAATTATTAAAAACCTATTATGTCTCAGGCACTGTTCTAGGTCTCAGGAACAAAGAATGAATAATCTCTGCTGGTAATGAGTTTACATTCAAATTAGAGAAACAACAAGTACATGTAAATATATCTTCAACATAAGCATAAAGTTAAGATGCTAGCATTTGGGAAGACAGGAAAAGCTTTATTTGTAAGCTGGTACCTGAGTTTCATCTTAAAGGAAGAAAGGAACTGCCCTCCTCATTCATTTTGCCCTATGAAATCCCATTATATTTTTAATAAACTGCCCTTTGTAATTGATGTCTTTCACAATTCTTCCATCTTGAAATTCTAGTATATTACATCCTTGGCCAACATTTCCACTACTAAATACACCTTCTCTCATCCTTGACACACTGGGTAGGAGCCTAACTTCTTAGCAACACTTCCAGACTCTCTCCATGCTTTCAGCTACTTTTTCTTTTCTATGGTTCACTCCATCTAGAAACATCACTGTGTTCACATCCTGCTCATTTTATTCTTCTCCCCTCACACACAATTCTTTTATTCAGAACTTAACAGTCTCGTCCCCTCAAAAAAGTAAACTTCCGTGTAATATATAGCAACACATATAAAGGATTGTATATGAAACATGAGTCTCCATTTCATACCCCTCACTTTAAAAAAAGTATAAAATAAATTTCACTCAGTTTAAAAATTGCCCTGGATGAGGTGCTTCCTTCTGAACTTTCTCCTGTTATCTTCTGTGCTTTTAAAATGTTTCAAATGCCTTCTTTATTGTCATTGCTATTGCTACTCCCTTCCTACCTTACTCCCCCCCAAGCCAGTAACATTGGTCTCTTGATTTTTCCTTGTATAACACACTTCATCTCCAGATTGGCAGGCAACACTTTCATTTGGTTGCCCTCTGCGCCTGGAATTCTCTCCCTTCTTGCCTCTTAACTGCTGACTTCTTTAAAATTCTACACCAATGAAATCACAGGTCCAAACTCCTCCCCAAAACATTTACACACACATAAAGTTACCAACACCTTCATTCTAATGAAATTAGAATAGAATCTGAATTGAGTGATGAAGTGGAAAGCCAGGGTGTTTGAGAAGAAACAGACATAAAGAAGTCCACATTTCACAGTAAAGAAGCCAGGATCCTCCCAACATGACCAGAGATGGGCTATAGACACATGGATTCTTTCAAATCTAAGCAAAAATGCTTCATGGAAGAAGGCTTTCACGATCCCCTTACTGTTATTTATTTGCCTTCTCTCAGCAATTATTTCCATTTTATCCTGCAGAAACCTTGTCAGTATATAGTTGCTTGCATGTTGTCTGCCTAGTTAGACTGTGAACTTCCTGAGAGCATCCCTAGCCCTTAGCAAAGATTAGTACATAGTGGGTACTTATTGATGACTTGATTCCCTTCTCTTTTCCCTCACAGAACTAATCCATCCTCAAGTTCTGCTTTTCTTGTTTAATGACCTTAATACTTTCTGAAGACATGAAGATTCTGAAGGGGCACTTTATTTCCTTCCCTCTTATTATAAAGTTTGCCCTAGATCATCCTACAGCTCCTTCTAATTGCTCAAATAACTACCTTTCTAGGCTTCCTTGGAGCTGTGTGTTTGTATTTCAGTTCCTGCTCAGCTACGGTCTTTTTGTCAGAAGTCCTTGAAAATTCTATATTTTGTTGAGTGTCTGATTATACTCAGCTTTACATGGTAAGTTATTCTTGATTATAAGCCTGTATCTTGCGGTGTTCTCCTTTTGTTTGACAATTTTTTGTCTGATCCTGATTGTGAATGTTTGCTACTTGAACTTTCTTCTAGATGACATGTTTTTTTCTTTGATGTGGAAACTGAATTTTAGCTATAACATTATTGGGACTTGTCCTTTTGGGGTTTCTTTCAGGAGATAATCAGTGTATTCTATCTTCCTTTTGCAAATGTTCAGAGCACACATCAAGATACTTTTTGATGTCTTAGAACAGAGTACTAGGAAACTTCAGTGCCTTGGAATGTCCTTGTCTTAGCGTTGCCCTGCCCACATAGGTTGCTGTCACTCCTTGGACCTTCATGTGCCCATGATGGGTTTCTAGTCTCTTCTGGGCCTGGCTGGCTACATGTATCTATGGCCCATCTCTGGTCATGTTGGGAGAATCCTGGCTTGTTTGCCTGTGAAATGTAGATGTTATATGTTTGTTTCTTCTCAAACACCCTGACTTTCCATTTCATCATCCAATTCATATTTTATTTTAATTTCATTGGAATGAAGGTTTTGGCAACTTTATGTATGAGTAAATTTTTTTGAGAGAAGTTTGGACCTGTGATTTTATTGGTGTAGGAATACCAGTGCAGATTGGTAAGTGTTAAACATCTTAAAGTATTAAACAGTTTGACTTTAGCACTTAGAGGTTCAGTACTTTACCTAGGATCACAGTCAGTGTTTGAGGGATGAGAGCTGAACCCAGGTTTTCCTGACTTACAGGCTGACTTTCTATTCATTACCCCATGTTGACCCTCCTTTATAGTATCTATCTATCCATCTATTTTTGATTATCTATCTATCCATTTGATCGCGCCACATACTTTTGGCTTGCCTTTTGTATTCTTGAAAGTCCTTATGGGAATAAAAGCAAATTGGAAGGCCTTGGAAGTGAGTAATCTTAAGGGTATAGTTATATATTTTAATTCCAAAACCAACTTTGGCCTTCTTTAATCCTCCTTTTCACCTTCTCAGTCAATTCTAATTCTTACAAATTCTGAAGCATAGATCTTGAGTAGGAAAGATAAAAGTTTAAATCCTCAGAAGTGGGACCCTCTTAATCATTTGTGGTAGTCAGAGGCCTTGAAATGTTAATTGTGAAGGGAGGAATAAAATAGAATACCTACAAATTCAGGACCATTAAGGTATAAAAGCATAAATATGTGAACCATCATTTTCATTATTTTGTCTATAGTTTTTTCATCCTTTTGAGCAGTAGTTGGTACAGAATGAAAAATACTGGAGGATTGGAAAAGAATGAATGGGGGGGGGTTTGAGAGCGGGTAATAATTCATCCCTATGTACTTTGAGCATATATCTTTGATGTGTTATTTAATTAATGTAAACCAAGACTACCTTAATATATGTTTATTTTCTTATTTCTATAGTAAGAGGGACATAGCATATTTCATTGAAGTACAGAATTGAAAAGTGGGATTGAAAAGTGGGAAGGGACTCCCCTCTCACCTTGTTACATGCTGAAAATAGTATCTGTTCATTTTTCACAGTATGATAACTTCTCACCACTACACAGTACAGATGCCTTGTGCATATTTTTAGGTCATTCTTTCTTTTTTTTTTAAATTTATTTATTTATTTTCAGTTTTCAGCATACATTTCCACAAGATTTTGAGTTACAAATTTTTCTCCCTGCCTTTCCCCTATCCCCTACCCCAAAGTAGTGAGCCTACTGAATACTCCTTCCCCCAATCTGTTCTCTCTTATATCCTCCCCTATCTCCCCTCCCCCAACTTTCTAATAGGGCAAGATGGATTTCTATACCCCAGTGCTTGTATATCTTATTTCCCAGTTGCATGTAAAAAAATAAAACAAAACAATTTTTTTAACAGTTGTATTTGAAACTTTGAGTTCCAGAGTCTTTCCCTTCTTCCCTCCTCACCCACCCCCACTGGGAAGACAAACAATTCAATATAGGTTGCACATATGTAGTTACACAGAACATTTCCATAGTAGTTGTATTGTGAAAGACTAACTATATTTCCCTCCATCCTACCCCCCTCCCCACTTGTTCTGTTTTCTACGTTGACTCTGTCCCTTTTCAAGTGTTGCTTCTAACTACCCTCTTCCCCAGTCTGCTCTCCCTTCTATCACTCACCCTGCCTCCTATCCCCTTCCATCCTGCTTTCCTGTAGGGTAAGATACCCAATTGAATGTGTATGTTATTCCTTCCTTAAGCCAAATTCAGTGAGAGTAAGGTTGAGTAGATCATTCTTATAGAATCCTGGAGGTGAGAAAGTAGGCATATAAAGTAGTGGTTATTGATGTTCCCTGGTTGCTTTTTTCGTTAGTAATACTGCCTGTGATTTTTATTTTCAGTATTTCAGTATCTTGTCTAGCTTGTAATTGATCCTTCAGCACCTTTAAAATTGTGTGGCTTTCAGCATAGACTTCCTCTGTTTACTGAACCCGGTCAAATTGTATTTCTCTTCTTTATATTCTTTAGTGCTATTTATATTTCCTCATGAAACACACCAGGGATTATTATGCTACAGTCCAAATGTGAAACCTCCAATGCCATTGATGGAAAAATTAGTTTGTTCTAGAAATGCTGACAGATGTTTTTCATTTTTCATCTTTAGTCGTTTTACTTTCATATTTTAATGCTTTGATTTTTTTTAGATGCAATTTTGGAATGAAATTGGCCCCTGACCAAGCTTTTTTCGGACCTATCTATCCCTTCAATGTTTCTCATTGTTTTGTAAGATGATGCTACTTGTTGCCTTCTACCATTCTCATCCTTAAAGTTTCATAAATTAATTTATATTTCAAAATTAATGCAGTCTTTGGTTGCCATGTCTCTCTGCTTGGGAAGAAGATGAAGTATTGGTGGACTGAGGTAGTTCCTAAATTTTTTTGACCTCTTTATTTTAGTAATTGCTTTTATATGACTCAAGATAAATTTCTGTTCATTTAATTGTGTCCAATTTTTTTTAACATCAGTAACTTGTTTAAATAGGTCATTAAGGCTGGGGGTTTTTTGCTCTCTATATCATTCTCAACTCTATCTTAATTTGCTGTTGAACTTGATCAAATAAGTCAATAGATTCACTACAAGCAACTGATTTCAAAACGATTCCTTTCTTACCTTAATTTTTTTAATGTCCAAGTTTGATTGTTTCTTTTGTTTTAATACCATCCTATATTTATAGATGATCCAAGAACTGTGTGATTGATTATTAGCTCTTACTTCCCCTTTTCCCACCACTTTGCCACCATCATTACCTTGCCACCATCACTACCTTTATAAAAGAGGAAAGAAAATGACTGAAAGAAATTTTGAACTTTTATTTTATGGGTCACTCCAGTCAAAGAATTTATTGCTTGGTATACTTCTGATGAGTTTCTTTGCCTTAGATAGTCTGGTCCTTAGACAACAGTCTCTCACTGGGATTTTATTCAGAGCCTTTCCCGTGCAACAGAATCTGTCAGAGTAAGCACTTAATATAGCCTTTGAGACTTCAACATCAACTTTACCGCATTGAGACACTATAGGATGGTTTTTGTTGAGGAAATTGAGAAATACATTTATAGCCATAGTTTGAGGCAAAAGTACTTGTGATCCAAATCTGTATTTATATGAGGAAAATTTTCTTTTTGTCAGTGAAGATTCACAACTGTATATGCAACTTCAAATTTTTATATAAAGTTGCATGAGAGTACTGAGATGTTAATGGCTTGCATGGCCACACAGCTAGGGTATGTCAAAGATAGGACTTGAATCCAGGTTTTCTGAATTCTATCTAATATTCTACACAGCCTCTAAAGGCACAAATCTGTATTCTTTTTTTTTTTATTTCCGTTTTTCAAAGGCTTTATTAACTTCTGATTTACATCATTCATTTCTGCCAGATTCTGAGTTACAGATTTTCTCCCCGTTTTCCCCCCACCCACAGCCCCAAAATTTCGACTTTTCCAGTAGGGCATGGTAAATCTCTATGGCCCAGTGGCTGTATATCTTACTTCCCAATTACATGTAAAATAGTATTAATAATAGTGTATGTGTATATATATGTGTGTGTATATATATATG
>NW_027185764.1:48662748-48663713 GCF_028583685.1 Petaurus breviceps papuanus | reverse complement strand
TATATATATATATATATATATATATATATATATATATATATATATTTAAACATTTGATTATAAAACTTTGAGTTCCAGATTCATTCCCTTCCTCCCTCATCACCCACCCTTACTGGGAAGATAAGCAGTTCAGTAAAGGTTGTACGTGTGTGGCTAATGCAAAACAGTAACATAGTAGATATATTGTAAAAGACTGACTTTATTTCCCTCCCTCCTATCCCACCTCCCACTTGCTCTATTCTCTACTTTGATCTCGTCCCTTTTCAAAAATGGGTGCTTCCAACTTCCCTCCCCCCAGCCTGCCCTCCCTTCCATCATCCCCCCTCTCATCCCTTCCACCCTATTCTTCTGTAGGGTGAGATACCCTATTTAGTGTGCATTTCATTCTGTCCCCAAGCCAAATTCAACGAGAATAAGGTTGACCCATTCCTTTTTGCCTTCCTATTCTTCCCCTCCATTGTAACCATTTTTCCTTGCCTCTTCTATATGAGATAGTTTACCCTATTCTGTCTCTCCCCATCTCCTCTGATTATATTCCTCTCTCATTTCTTAATTTCACCTTTTAAGTATCATCCCTTCCTATTAAATTGGTCCTGTGCCCTCTATTTATGTATACCTATAAACATATATACACACATTCACATATGTATTCATGTGCCCATATACTCTCATATATAGACATATATATATGTTTATATATATATATATTTCTATTCCCTTCAACTATTTTCATACTGAGAAAAGTTTCATCAGTAACAATTATTGTTTTTCCATGTAGGAATGTTAATAGTTCAGTTATGATAAGTTTCTTATGATTTCTTTTCCCTGTTTACCTTCTCATGCTTCTCTTGCTTCTTGTATCTTAATGTGAAATTTTCTATTCAAATCTGGTTTTTTCATCAAGAATGCTTGAAAGTCCTCTATTCCACTGAATGACCATATTTTCCCCTGAAACATGATACTCA
>NW_027185764.1:48652100-48652748 GCF_028583685.1 Petaurus breviceps papuanus | reverse complement strand
TGAGTATCATGTTTCAGGGGAAAATATGGTCATTCAGTGGAATAGAGAACTTTCAAGCATTCTTGCTGAAAAAACCAGAGTTGAATAGAAAATTTGACATTCAGATACAAGAAGCAAGAGAAGCATGAGAAGGTAAACAGGGAAAAGAAATAAGGAACTTATCATAGTTGAACTATTAGCATTCCTACATGGAAAAACAATAATTGTAACATGCAACTTTTCTCAGTAGTTGAAGGGATTAGAAAAAAAATATATATATTCACACACACATATATATAGAGTTACATATATATGAGGGTATATGGGCATATGAATACATATGTGAATGTGTGTATATATGTTTACAGGTATACATAGATAGAGGACACAGGACCAATTTAATAGGAAGGGATGATACTTAAAAAAGGTGAAATTAAGAAGTGAGAGAGGAATATAATCAGAGGAGATGGGGAGAGACAGAATGGGGTAAACTATCTCATATAGAAGAGGCACGGGAAAATGGTTACAATGGAGGGGAAGTATAGGAAGGCAAAAGGGAATGGGTCAACCTTATTCCCATTGAATTTGGCTTGAGGAGGGAGTGAAATACACACTAAATAGGATATCTCACCCTCCAGGATAATGGGAGGGAAGAGGATGGGGGGGGGG
>NW_027185764.1:48553578-48652000 GCF_028583685.1 Petaurus breviceps papuanus | reverse complement strand
GTTATTGTTTTGCATTAGCCACACATGTACAACCTATACTGAACTGCGTATCTTCCCAGTAAGGGTGGGTGACAAGGAAGGAAGGAAGGGAATGAATCTGGAATTGAAAGTTTTAAAATCAAATATTCAAACATATATGTATATGTGTGTGTGTGTATATATATATATATATATACACAATTATTAATACCATCTTACATGTAATTGGGAAATAAGATATACAGGCACTGAGGCTTAGAGATCCACTGGAAAAGTCAAAAGGGGTATGGGAGAAAATATGGGAGAGAGCAGATTGGAGGAGGGGATATCCATGGAACTGCTATTTTGGGGCGGTGGGTAGGGGAAAAATGGGAAGAAAATTTGTAACAAAATCTGGCAGAAACGAATGATGTAAATCAGAAATTAATAAAGTATTAAAAAAAGACAATTCCTGTCTCCTTTTCCTACTCCCCAAATTTGAAAAAAATAATCCAAAAACAAACAAAATCCTAGTAACATAATCATGGTTGCGCAAAATAAATTCCCACATTGCCTATGTTAAAAATGTATGCCTTATTCTACTTCTTCAGTCTTATCATTTCTTTTTCAGGAGGTAGGTAGCATGTTTCATCTTTAATCCTCTGGAATTGTTGTTGGTCATTGCATTGAGTAGAGTTCTCAAGTTTTTCAAGATTGTTTTTCATTTTAATGTTGTTACTGTAATAAATTGTTCTCTTGGTTCTGCTCACTTCGTTCTCTTCAGTGTGTACTGATCTTCCAAGGGTTCCATGGAACCATTAATTTCATCATCTCTTCTGGAGCAATACTGTTTCTCTGTACTTACATATCATGATTTGTGAAACCATTTTCCTTTGTTTATGATTCGTCTCTATTACAAAGCCACCTTCCATAAATATCTTTCCTACAAATGGATCCTTGCCATTTTTGCTCTTTTTCAAGCATAGTCCTTGTAATTCCATTAAATTTGGCCTAATGTGTTAGCCTGTTGAGATACTACCTATGGGATTCAGTGTGATAGTTGTTCCTTCCAGCTTTATGACATCTAAAAACTCAATAAATATACGATCTGTTTTTATCCAAGTCATTTATAACATTTGATGGCACAGGGTTATGGACAGATCATCCAGGGGGACTTTATTCAAAACTTACCTGTATTGATGGCTGAGATTGAACTGTTAATGACTATTCTTTGGGGCTGGTCGTTCAACCAGTTCTGAATTTGTCTGTACTATTGTCTGGTCCAAATCTTAGCATCTTGTCTACAATAATCCTTCTCAAAATTTAATTAAATTAAGTTGATTATTATTTCTCCTATTTATCAGACTGGTAATCCTATCAAGACAGATTATGGTCTATTAAGCCATAAGACTTTTATTATTTCTTTTTCTAGATTTTTACATGCCTTCCTTTTAATATATAGCCTAGAATGTTACCAGGGTTTGAAACTAAGTTTGCTAGTTCACAGTTCGGAGAAAAAAAGGACAGGCACTGTATATGTGATTCCATTGATATAGACAACTTTCATATAAATGAAATCCTTCTCCCTGTATAGTTCAACACTGACTCTCCAACTTAGAGCCTTGGAGAAAGAAAAAAAAAAAAACCCACCAGATTTTTGTGGCATTATAGAAGCTGTTAGCTTCTGCATAAAGTCTAATTACTTTAACCTGCATGCAAGAATTTTGACAATGTATCTCCACTCTAACCTGATTTTTCCCATTTCTTATTCTTCTCTTCTTTTCAGCTACTCTGTTACAGCCATTTTGGGCCATCCATTCTTCTCTACAGTGTCTCACATTTCATTCCCTTTCTGCCTTTTGTTCATGCCATTCCACATTCATGGGATCCTTCAAACTATTCTCCTTTCTCCCCATATCTCTAGTTATTGAAATCCTACCCATCCCTCAAGACCTTACTCATACTTTACCACAAAACTTTCTGGGACATAGTAAGTCTACTTATAGCTGTCACTTCCTTTTCAGAACTTATACCACATATTATTCCTGTGACTAATTTGACAATTAATCATGTGCTGATTTGTGATGTACTTTGGACTTTTGTATAATTTCAACATTTGTGCATTGGATTTCAGTCAACAGCTATTTGAGGGCAGGGAGTCTTATACTTCTTTGTATCCACCATTGTATCTGACATATTACACTTAAATATTTGTTGATTCAGTTTTGAGAAAAAAAGGTAAAGAACTCAGAATCAATCCTTGATTCTTTTGGATTAGTCCTTATATTTTTACTTTTATGTGTATATCAGTGAAATGTTGATGTCTGAAGAAAAGGGCTTATGTAAAGACTGAAGTTCTTCTGGGGGAAGCTGATTTAAAGTTTTATTGATCATCAGTTGCTATTAAGTACTGTTACTAATGGACAGTAAATCACAATATTGTTGTTCATTTTTCTTTTAGAGGGGCAGCTGAGGCACATTAGAACAGGGGAACCATTTGTCTTTAATGCCCGGGAAGATTTGCACCGGTGGAACCAAAAGCGCTATGAGGCTCTTGGAGAGGTATCTTTATCAAAGTATTTTAATACTGAAAAATAACCTTTTTAGGATTTATTTTTCTAATTGCAAATTTACACTAAATAAAGTTTTGACAGCTGATAAATTGTTCATATTCTGTTTTTGTCCAGAAGTGATTTTTAAATGTTTTAGAGTTTACATTATGTTCATGTATGAGAATTATATTTATTATTAAAATTTCATTCTGAATATGGCACAAAATAATTTTTTCTCTGACTGTTATATTTCCTGATGAAAAAAACATTGAAGCAAGATTTGAAGTAATTATATTTTATTTTCAAAAGGTTGGATTCTGTATAGAGCAGGGATAATTATCAACCTCTCTTGCCCTCCCTTTGAATGCTTACTCCCACAATAAAGATTGGTACCTGGGCAGTCAATTATAGTTGCTCTGTTTACCTTGCCTCACCATAGGATTAAAAACCTTGTAAGAGGATTTGATAAGGATAGCCACATACTCCCATAAATACTAGTTAGTATATAAGAGATAATAAGAGATAGCTTATTTCACAAAGGTAATTGTTTTTATTAAAAACCAAATTGTCTATTATCAGACCTTTGATTTATTTTTAAAATTAAAAAAAATTTTGGGGGGATTATCTTAAACTTCAGTAGAAAATGAGAAAAAGAAATAAAAACATTTGCCATGTACACAGCAGAACATGAGAGGATTCAATATAAAACAATAAACTTCCATTTCAAGAAAAGCTATATAATAAATACTATACATTGTTTTCAAAGCTGCCCAGCTTTTCTTTGCTTCCATGTTGGTTTTCTTTTGTTTTCTGCTCTACATTTTTTATTTTATTTTTTTCCAGCCCTCCTACCCTAAAAAAAGGCTGCAAGTAAGCATGGAGACATACATGCATACATAGACACACACACACACTTCTACGTAGATATCTGTAAACATGCACATATCTACACATATGCAATCATACATATATATGTAAGACCATACTATGCTTATTTCCACCTGTCATCTGTTTCTCAGAAGGTGGATTGTATTTTCCTTTGTAAGTCCAGGTTCTTTCATGTTTTTCTAAATCAACCAGCTCATCATTTCCCATACTACAGCAGTATTCCAGTCTAATAAAATCCTATCTGAAAGATTGTCTGTGAAAGTTTTCCCCCAGCTTTCTTCATTCCTTCTATTCTTAGCTACATAGATTTTATTTATACAAGAAAATTTTAATTTAAACAATCAAAATTGTCCATTTTATACTTCAGTAGTGCTCTTACCTTATAATATACTTTAAGGTCTGATACTGCTGAGTCTACTTCCTTTACATCTTTTTTTCTCTGGTTTCTTTGAAGTTCTTGACCAAAATTTTGTTCTTCCAAATGAACTTTGTTACTATTTTTTCTAACTCATTAAAATAATTTTTTAGTAATTTAATTGGAGTGACATTGAATAAATAGATTAGTTAGATGAAATTATATTGACTTTACCTATCCATGAACATACACATTACTTCAGTTATTTAGATCTGAATTTGTTTGTATAAAAAGTGTTTATGTTCATATAGTTCCTGTCTCTGTTTGTCAGGTGTCAGTTCAGGTACTGTCTAGTTATTTTAAATGGTCTAAGACCTTTGTTTTAAAAGTGATGAATATTGATACATATATTTATTGGTTCATAGTAAATAATAACATATATTGATTCTATTTAGTAAATATTGTTAACAGAAGAGTTATTGCTAAGTCTTGGATATGCAGAGATTAATTACAAAAAAACACTTGTTCTCAAGTTTGTAAAGGTGGTGTTGTGTATATATTGTGTGGTGAGGGTTGTGGGAGGCATGGAAAGAGATTCACAAATAACTGTGACACAAAGCAAAGTAAGCTGATAGCAAAGGGGAAAGACAGACTGAAACCTGTGAAAAACTTGAGGAGGGAGAGGACACCTTGTGGAGTGGCTCACATAAACATTGTAGGTGTTGTGCTTCCTGAGTTAGTTCTCACAGTTAGGAAAGGACCTCAGTAAGGTGGTGTGGGAGGAGGTCATTTCAAGTATTGGAGAAAGAATGAGTTCTGGCATAGAAATGGGAGAGGCAGAATGAGAATGAGGTACTGAGAATATTCCTTGTTTGATTGAACGTTGTTCTAGACTGGGCCTGACTCAGAGTGGTCTGGTGATTCAGATTCGGAATTAGAATGAAATGAGATACTCATAGACCATCCAACAATTAACAGAAGGAAGTTTAGTTAGCAGTTTAGTAGTAGCATGGAAAGGATACTCAGTAAAGATGCGTATTGATTCAGCTGGATGGAGCTTCCATGCTGTTCTTTCACACCTCGGTGGTGTGCTAGTCAGGAGAGGTGTTTAGGCAAGGGAGGAGTATTGCAGTGCTTATGTACATTTGTAGTTAGGTGACTGGAATCCACATCAATGGTTTGAACCTAAGTCATCTGAACCAATATCTTGAGGATAGTTTCAATACCTTTTAAGGAAAATCTAATCTGACTTGAGTGGGATAGATGTTGCTCCTGTTATGACAGTTAGTATGCCTACTTTCTCATCTCTATAAAAGTTTTATGAGAGTAATTTACGCACATATCAAGAGTATATTTGATGAAAATTTGAGAATGGAACAAAAGGGCTCTAATAAATGATTTTGAAGCAGAGCACACCTTTATAGTCATACAGTTGACTGGAAGTTGCAGAGAATACAAGATTCTATCGTGTTGATTGTTTATTGACAATAAAAAGTCATTTGACATAGAGCAGAGTTCTGTCTTGATAGTTCTCCTGAAATAAGTTATCTCTGTGCTAGGAAAAATGCCTGGCCCATGATAGGGCTTAATAAATACTTACTGATAGGTTATGAGATTGCTTGCATCCTGTACTGTAGATAATTTTGTTTATGACTATCTGATTATTAATTTCAAGTGTAGCATAAAATAGAGATAAATAAACTTGCTAAAGGTATTTGCCCATGTTACGAAGAATACATAAATGTCAGTTTAGTTGAGAGAGTTACTTTAGTTAGCTGGTGAGGTTCTTCTGATACTTCTCTTTGTGAATAACACTGTCTTAATTGCTTAAATGCATGGAATACTACATTTTCCTTAGTGCTCAAGAGTTGGAAGTAATCTACACATAAAAAATTGCCACAAACCAGATTATGTCATTTATTTGGATGATCAGCCTGTTGAATTAGTGTATTAGTAAAATTTTCAGGCCCTACAGATCGACAAAGAACTGGACCTGGAATTGAATAAGAGGAAGAGCGTGGCCTAGATTGCTTTTGGGAGATTAACAGTAATTTCAATGGCCTCAAGCTTTTACTCTGAACAAAAACTCATCTTTTTAATGCCCATCTTCTAGTGATGCTATCTCCCTAATAATCACTTTCCTACTCACCACAGCATTTCTTCCAAACCTTTTCATTCCCTCTCAAAGGTTCCTGTCTCACTCCACAAAGAACCTTGCCTTGTATTGTACTGAAACAAATTGAGGCCATTTGCCAGGAATTTTTTCTTGTCCTCTTTTCTTCATCTCACATCACCTATATAACTTCTGCCACTATCTCTTCCTTCATCCTATAAAGCACGAACACCTTTCTAGAGGACTGCTGCTGTGAACAGCTTTCAAGGTTCTGATTACATGGTATAGTGAACTCTATTTATTCAGTAACAAGCTAAGACAAAACATTTACAGAAATTAAAATACAGCATTCACAATGTTATGGCTTAACAACTTATCACTAAAGTGGCCACATGGTTTTCACCAAAGTGGTCACATAGTTTTAAGCAAAAGATAATATTCATTTAGTAACACAATCATTCTTAAGGAGGCAAGCCTCCTTAATTGACACAAAGTACAGAGGTCAAAAGCTCTCCACCTTAGGTCACATTGTCTTAATCTCTTCAATCAAAAAGTCTTCTTTTTGGGGTAGCAGGGTGGTGCAGTGAATAGAGCACTGGCCCTGGAGTCAGGAGGACCTGAGTTCAAATCCAGCCTCAGACAGGTAACACAAAAACTAGCCGTGTGACCTTGGACAAGTCACTTAACCCCAATTGCCCTACCTTCCCCCTCCAAAAAGCCAAAAAAAAAATATTTCCAATCATCCTTAATGAGTAAATCCTTAATTCAATCATCCAATTGTAAAGGTCAAAGTTCTCCACTCCTAGTAAATCATGATCTTCTCAGTTTGCATTAAATACCCAAGGAGAGGTCTTTTCATCTTAACTCGAAGAAGGCTGGCTCTCTACCTCTATGGTTCCTCTTCGATGGTCCCAGCTCCTGCCAGCTCCTTGTTGTCCACCTCCTTGTCCAGTTCCTCTTCTACACAGAAGCTCACTGTGTCTAGTCCACCTCAAGTCCTTCACAGTTTCTGTTCCTGGGAAGAAAAAGCTTAATAAAGCCACAATAACATTAATACACATTTCTGGTATCCTCATCAATCACTTTTTGCCTACAAAATTAACATAGACCCAACAGTAAGGTCTGAGGAATCAGCACAAATCATTAGTATAGTCCCTGGACCTCTGAAATCGTTATTAAGACCCTTCTCCAGGATTTCTGTAAACATACAACAAGAAAATCCTCTCTCAGGGCTTCTGAACCAGCAGCAAGGTCCTAGGGCTTCTTTAACAACAGCACTGCCCTCTGTCAGCAGATGAGTCTGACAAAGTAACATCAGAACAGACAGACAAAGTACCAAAAGACAAAAGACACCACAGCAATGCCTCCTCCCAGTCCTCCTCTCTTCTCAGTTCTCAGTTTAGTTCTCAGTTCTCTTCTGTCTCCAGCAGTAGCAGCCCAGCCTCCAGATGCTAGCTCCCAGAAGCTCTGGCTTCTTTCAGGTTAGGTTTTTCCTTATATGTGGTATTAGCTCCTCCCTGCCCCACCCCTTCCTGCTATGTCAGCAAGTTCATCCCACTGTGGGATTCACAAGTTCTGGGTCTTAATACTTGACACAATTATGAACTTGAAACTAAGTTCTAAGTACCTGTTTGATTGCAAATACAAGGGGGCAGGGAATATCTTCAAATTCCTATTGCCATTACAGACCCCTGTCTCATATAAAGAGATGGCCCTTCTTGCCTAGAGAGACCCTCGTACATGCTCAAGTGACCACATTTCTTCAGGTCTTCTCCAACAGATTTTCCCCCACACCCCAGTCTCTGACTTAACTTCAGACTTTCCTTGTCTGCTGTCTGCTTCCCTATTGCCTACAAACATCCTCATGTCTCCCTATCCTCATGAAACTGTCATTCAGTCCATCTATTCCTACCATCTATCATCCCATTTCTCTGCTTCATTTTGTGCATTAACTCTTAGAGAAGGGCATCTACAATAGGCACATCCACTTCATCTCCTCTCACTCTTTTCTTAACTTTCTATAGTTTGATTTCTTACCTCATTATTCAACTGAAATTGCTCTCTCCAAAGTTAGTAAAGATCACTTAATTGCCAAATCTAATGGCCTTTTCTCAGTCCTGTCCCTCAGGAATACTCTGCAGCTTTTGACATTATTGATCATCCTTGTCTTGATTCATTCTTTTCTGTTTAGGTTTTTGAGACATTACCTTTTCTTCCTATATCTCTGACCAGTCCTTCTCAGTCTCTATTCCACAGGGTGCTTCCTATATCTCTGACCAGTCCTTTTCAGTCTCTATTTGTAGCAGCAAGCACCCCAAGCGTCCTCAGGGTTTGCAGCTACCACAGGTTCTTGGATCTGCTTTGTTAAAGGAAAGCAACTCAAAATGGGTTAACAAGCTTACTTTAATCAGTCAGACATATATTGTTTACCTTGTTCAGGAGAAAAGGTCAGCACCCTGAACCTCAAAGTATACAGGCATAATTATCAAGACAGAAACATCAAGTAGACAGATTTCCAAACTGTCCAACCATTACATCCATACCCAGTCAACATCTGGGTTTCCACATTCTGGGTTTTTCAAAGCCGGGGGACTCTCAACAAAGGCTTCCCAGAATTCAGATCAAATCACAGAACACTTCTCAAAGTGAGTCCCAAAAACAAAGCTACACATCAGGGCTTATATAGCCTTCTCCTGGCTCAGAGAATGTAACAACCTTATTGACTCACTGGCCAATCAAGAAGTATCTACTGAAAAACAAGCCTCCCTCCCCAGGCTTCTGGTACACTTTAGCCTAGGGGCAGGGAAGATCTTTAAAATTTACATTCGCATTACACTATTCCACAGGGTGCTGTCCTAGGCTTTCTTCTCTTTTTCCTTTATACTATTTCAGGTTTTTATCTGCTTCCATGGATTCATTTATCATTTTTATGTGGATGATTTTCAGTGCTACTAATCTAGCCTTTACCTTTCGGCTGCTGACCTCCATTCTTGCATCTCCAACTAGCTATTGGACATCTATAATTGGATTCCTTGTTGACATCTAAAGTTTTCTCTTTATTCTAGTTTTGTGGGCATGCAGAACTAGGGTAAAGAGAAAAGCTTAAGATGTCAACAAGACATCCAGTTCAGGATGTCCAATAGCTAGTTGGAGATGCAAGAATGGAGGCCAAGGGTCGCCAGGTGGTGCAGTGAGTAAGAGTGCCAGCCCTGGCGTCAGGAGACCCGGGATCGGTTCTGGCCTCAGATACTTGGCACCTGCACAAAAAATAACTGGCCATGTAACCTTAAGCAAGTTATTTAACCCCAATTTCTTAAAAAAAAAAAAAGAATGGAGGTCAGCTGAGAGGTAAGGGCTAGACTAGTAGCATTGAGAATCATCAGCATGAAGATGATAGACATCTCAAACTCAATATGTCTAAAACTGAACTCATTATACTCACCCCAAACCTGCCCTTTTTCCTAATTTTCCTTTTATTGTTGAGGATACCACCCTCATTCTTACCATGTAGCCTTGAAGGTGTTATCCTGAAATCTGGGCTCTCACCTCTTCATATCTAGTCTGCTGCCAAGACCTGTTGATTTTACCTTTAGAACATCTTTCTAATGCCCCTTTTATCCTTTGACACTGCCACCACCCCAATGGAGGCCCTCATCTCTCACCTGCTCGCTGATCTGATTACCACAAATATTCTCCACTCCATTCCATCCTCCATTCAGCTGTCAAAGTGATCTTCCAAAAGCACAGGTTTGACCATGTAAATTCTGCAACCCCCAAAGCCTGTATTTCCCTGTCAACTTTAGGATCAAATAGAAAATCCTCTCTTTGGTGTGTTCAAAGTTTTTCATAACTGCTGCCCTACTCCCTACCCTCACCCCCAATTTTCATGTCATTTTACACTTTATTCCACCCCACATGCTCTGTAGCCCAGTGACACTGACCTCCTTATTGTTTCTCAAACAAGAAACATTATTTCCTAACTCCAGACGTTTTCTTTGGCTATCCCCTCCTGCCTGGAATTCTCTTCCTACTCATCTCTGCCACCTGGCTTCCTTCAAGTCCCAGTCAAAATCCCATTTTCTAAAGGAAGCCTTTCCCCAATTTCCCTTATTTCCAAGGTATCTTGTATGTACCTTGTTACTCATCAGTTGTTTGAGTTAGTGTCATACAGTAGAAAAAATACTGATAACTGTAGGCAGAACCTGTGAGTTCAGTTCTAGTCTCTGATATTTACAGTCTATTGTGTCTCATGATAGATGACTTAACCTCCCTGCAGTTTAGTTAATTTTAGGCAGCTAGGGTGGCACTCTGGACAGGATACTATGCCTGTAGTTAGGGAGATTGGAGTTCAAATTTGGCCCAATTCTATAACCTTGACACAACAGGTCAGCTTCAGTTTCTTCAGCTATAAAATGGAGGTAATAATAACATCTACCTCACAGGGTTTTGAGAGAATCAATTGTGATATTATTTATAAATTGCTTAGCACAATGCTTGGCACATAGTGGGCATTTAATAAATACTTGTACCCTTGGCCATCTCCATCTTGTGCATAGTTGTTTGTGTGCTTTCTTCCCCAACAGACTGTGATCTCCTTGAAAGCAGAGACTATCTTTTGCCTTTCATTGTGTCCCCAGTATTTAGCACAGTGCCTAACATAGTAGATGCTTAATAAATTTATTGACTACTAGTATGGCTGTGAATTGTAGAGTACCACAGTCTCTTTAAGGGTCAAAATTCAGAAAGTACAATGGAGAGATAACATCCTATTCATAAATAGGGTGTAGCTTATTGCCCATAAAGACTTATATGCAAAATTTTATATAAAAAGCATCATTCATAATATGTAGGATTAGAAAAGGAGGTATGCTGGTTATGTAGTGAGAGTGAATGATAACAGATGTATAGCCTGAGTGCTTCATTATTACCTGTATAATTAAAAAAAATTAATTTTATTGAGAGTTTGCCAGCTCCACTTGGCTTGGAACCATTAAGTTTCCCTTCCTCAGTGGTACCATAAATGCTTGCTTTTCCTTTATGGTTTGGAAGTGGTCATGACCAGACTTGGAAATGGTGTTGATAATCCTTAAGTCTGCCGTCTCTAGCCTGAGATGTTTGGTTTGTATCAGGAAGGACTTTCATAGGGTGAAAACATGTTTCGTAATCTGACAGAACAACTTTTCAGCATGATAAAAAAGTTTGGTCACTTCACCATAGTAGACAAAGCATCCCAGAGGGCTAGTGCTCTCATCAGACACATCATAATTAGTGTATATATTGTTTTTGATCTTCATTCATCTTCCAGACCTGGACAGTCTCGTTGATCTAGATGCAGTGATAATATAACTCTTCTGACCAGTACAGATCACATGAGTACAATGCCAGGCCTCAGTGGGTTTTATGGGACCAGTGACCCCTTTGTAGTCCTTGGTATTGGTCACTCCCATGTCGTCTGGCATCTCATGGGCACAGTAGACATGAGCACTTGCTCCTCCAGCTTCTCCTTCACCTAGGCCACTTTTTTTTTTTTTTTTTAAGCAATCGGGGTTAAGTAACTTGCTCAAGGTTACACGGCCAGTTATTTCTGGGTGTGGTGCTGAGTGCCTGAGCCCGGGATTAGATCTCCAGGTAGTCCCAACACTGGAACTGGTGCTCTTACTCGCTGAGCCACCTGGCCGCCCCTAAGCAATTGGGATTAAGTAACTTGCTCAAGGTTACACGGCCAGGTGTTTCTGGGTGGGTGCTAAGTGTCTGAGCCCGGGATTCGATCTCCAGGTCTTCTCAACACTGGAGCCGGTGCTCTTACTTGCTGTGCTACCTGGCCGCCCCACCTAGGCCAGTTTTTGCAGCTACAATGCCACCATTCACCTTGATTTCTGTTAAGTGGGAATTCTGCCTTTGGGGAAGCAGGCACATCTGATATTCATGTAATGTTCAAAGACCTGAAGCAAAATCTGCTTCCTCTTAGAAAGTCAGAGATTTGGGGGTGTGGTCAACAGTATGGAATGTGTGTAAGGTAGTACTTTGTGGAGAATAGCAAAGAAATATTAGAATATCTGTTTCTACAAACAAAAACGAAATAGAAAAATTAAACTTTATTAATATGTCACACACAGAATAGTACTGGCACCTCATATGTCAGTTGGTCACATGGAGTACTGAGGGAGGAGTAATTCTAAAATGCTAAGGGGCTGACATTGGCACCCTGACTCATTTGTTTGCTTTCAGCATGTTATGTAGTACATTGTAGTTTACTTCTTCCTGGCTTAGTAGATTTACAGATTTTGCTGTCTAGCTTTTGATGAACTAGAAAACAAAATAGGCAAATAATTTTACAAAGATTCCCTCAAAGAAACTGAACTGAAGATAATTTTAGCAGGCACAAACAATACAAAAGTGTCAGATCTAACATAGTTCTTTGCCAGCAAAAATTATGAGATTAAAAGCACTGACAGTCTAATTATATATAACAAGTTGACCAAAAATATAGAAATTATCAAAATTACATGAAATATAGATTTACATCCATCATTTAACAATGAGCCTCACCTTGAGTGTGTACTTTGAAATATTGACTGATAAATGATAGTATGAAGCTGTTACAATTAGTAAGGCACTTAAAATAGCTTTTGTTTTTGAAAATTATATGTCACCCATTTTAAAAAGTGTCATTTGGATACTTAAAAAACCTTGCAAACAGGATTTTCTTTTCCTTTCTTTTAAATGAATTTTTATTGATATCTTTTATTTGACATCATCTCTCTTTCCCATTGAACTATAGTTCCTCTTCCCAGAGAGCTGTCTCATATAATAAAGTATGAAGGAAGGAAGAAAAGGAAAAACATGACAAAACTAAACAACACATAAAAAGATCAATACAATATTTAGTATACCCTGTGTAAATTACTTAATTTCTCTTTGCTTCAGTTTCCTCGAGTATAAAATGGTGTTAAGAACAGTGCCTGCATAAGTTTATGTTTTTGTGAGGATTAAATGAGGTAGTATTTGTACAGCTCTTAGTACAGTGCCTGACACATAGTAGGTGCTATTTAAATACTTATTCTCTTCCCCTTCTTCCTTTTGCAAAGGAGAGGTGGGGTAGGGAGGAAGTGGATATGGTAAATGTCTTCTTATGTCTCTAATTGGAGACCAAGCTTGGTCATCATAATTTCACAGAATTCAGTTTTGAATGTTTTCTACTTGCTCTTTTCATTTACATTGTTGTAGTCATTATATATTGTTTTCTTGATTTTGCTTATTTCACTTTGCTTCAAATCATATACAATCGATTCTGCTATAACACGATGTATGTTTCCTAAATATAACTGCGAAGATATGCAATAAAATCCAAAGGGCTTTTGGAGAAAATAGTTAGGAACCTAACTCTCAGAAATTTCATCTGTGACATAAAAAAGATAGGAATCTAGTAAAAACAGTAACGTAGTTTTATGCTTTTTAAATGGTAAGAAATATATAAATACTATAATAAATTGTGGTGGTGTCTGTGACCTCAGGCTGCTGCTCCAACTCCAGACTCTAGGACCCCTCAGTGATGGTGGAAGGTGTGGAAGGGGGTACTGGCGACACAGTTTTCCTTAGCCCACAGATCCTACTGTACCAGAAGATGTAAAATAAGCATGGCACTTTATTTTGAAAAGGACTTAAAGTTTGCTTATGGAAGTGGGTGTCATAAGAGTTGCAGCTTGTGAATTACTGTGAAGCTATACAATTTTCTGTGTTCTCTGGAGATTTTCTCAAGGAACAAATTTCACATAAGCAAACACAAAATTTGAGTTAAGCTCCAATTATTCTCTAATATATCAATCAAGGTGGAACAAATTTGCATTTTCCAAACAAGCATTATAGCAGAACTATGTCTTTCATGCTTCCTTGTATTTGTCATGTTTATTGTTTCTTACATAACAGTCATATTCCATTACATTCATGTATCACAGATGTTTTTGACCATCCCCCAATCAGTGAGGAACTACTTTGTTTCCGGTTTTTTGCTACAACAAAAGTGCTGCTATCAATATTTTGGAACTTTTCTTTTTGCCATTGATCTCTTTGGATATAAGCCTAGAAGGAAGGAGGGACAAACAACAACCACAACCACAACCACAACAAAAAACAGTGAAATTTATGTGTAAAAGGATAAGAATATTTTAGTTACTTTCTTTTCATAATTATAGATTTCTTTGCAGAATGGTTATACCTGCTTTGTAACTTGATTGATAGTGTATTGATGTGCTCACCTTTGCATAACTCCTCCAAGACTATTTCTATCTTTGACAGTTTACTAATTATGAGGTGAAACTTCAGGATTGTTTTGATTTGAAAATCTCTATGAGTTATTTGGGACATTTTCATATGTGGATGTTAATAATTTGCAGCTATTGACAGTCATGGAGAAAGTGTTGTTAAGGATTAGCTGTTGTTGACTCTATGGCTGACTTTCCAGATCTCCACTAGCCTGCCACCAAGTTGCCTCACCTGATTATCTTCACTTTTCTTCCAAACAGACAATTAAGGTATCACAAAATAGCCATGAAGTACAATACCAGCTTGGCATCTTCCTGTCTTTGTCTTATGCCTACTGGCTTATACCCACCTCAGGCACACCTATTAACTGCTGCTTTGCTTGTTTACATATGGACTTCCCTACCTTCCTGAGTGTAGTAATACCATGTCTTGAACATATTTTTATCACCAGCTATCTCTGACCTATTTTCTTGTACATGGTAGATGCTAAATACGTATTTGTTGAATAATTCAAAGAAAAAGTTGTTCTATCTCATTTTGATAATCATAATTTCTCAAATTTCTGTCATCATACCTGATTTAAAGGATGTCAGCTCTCCCATCTTTAACTGAGCAAACATTTTTTAAATTTCTAATTCATGGCAATCAGTCAGCAAACAAAGAATGAAATGATCTTTCTTTGCATTATGTTCTAATAGGAAAAACAGCAAGTTCCTATATAAATATAGATAGCACAAGTATAAAGAGAATAAATACAAATATAGAAAAAGCTGTTAAATTCAAAGTAGTTTAGGAAGGAGGCCACTAGTACTTTTGGGAAGGGATCAGCAAAGGCTCTGTGTAGAAGGTGATGCTTGAACTATATTTTGAAAGAAGGGACTAATTCTGTGAGGTGAAGGTGAAAGGGGAGAGCATCCTAGGTATACAGATGGCTAATACAAAGGCACGGAGATAGGGCACTGTGTGTGAGAAATAAAAGGAAGGTTAGTTTGGCTTGACCTCAGAATGAGGGAAGAAAGTCGTATATGAAATTAGAAAGCTAGAGGAGTATCTTTTACCTTCTCACAGTTGATAGAGAGCCGCTGAGATTGTTGTGTAGACATGGACATGCTCATATCTGTGTGTAAAGAAGATTACTTCGGTAGCCATGTGGAAGATGGCTTGGAGTGTGTACATGGGAGAGATTTGAGGTGGGGAGACCAGTTGGAGGATTTTGTAATAACCTAGGATGGAAATGGTAAGATGCCTTTCAATCAGTGGTCTAAACAGAACAACAGTTTAATGGCATATGGTCACATATTTTATAAGGGATTGGGGTTACCATTTAGTGGCCTTTTCTGTACACATAGAGCATATGCTGCTTTTCTTCTACTAGACCTGTTTATTTCCTTTCTCTTTTTAGGATTGTTACTGAGATGATTAAATAGATATTTTTGAGATTTGCTTTTGAAAGGCACTATCACTTTTATGTAAATTAAACACAAAATGAATTATGTGACTTTACTTTGTACTGAGCTAGAATATGGTGCTCTAACTAAACAAAAGAATACTATTTACATTTTTAGATTGTTTCCTTTTATAGAGAAACAAGTACATTTGTAAATATGCATATGTGTTTTGTTCTGTATACATATAACTTTAAAAAACATAAAACTATAGTTTTCCTTAAATTTAGTTATGTTCCACATTTTTTAAGCTAACTTTTTTTTTTGGTGAGAATTCCAAAGTACAAGCCTCTATTTTCAGTGTATATCTTTTGGGGATGAGTACTAGGATATAACAGATTTCTGATAAATAGATTTATCTGAAAGACTAGACATTTAGAGATGGTCATTCCAACTAATAAGGAAGACAACGTAAACTCAGCATGCAACTGTGATTTTTTTGCAACTGTCTCCTTTATACCAGCCCAGAATTGCTATTAAATGGAAAATTTATAATGAGTCTAGAATTCTCACAAGAGAGAGATTTGAGTTTCTGTGCTCTTGCATATATTTTACTTATTCAACTTGACTGGATCTTAAGAATGAATAAACTGTTAATCTGCCTAAACAAGAGATTTGCAGTAATTGGATGTGCTCATAAGCCTTTTTCTCACATAATAGATTGAAATACATTTGCTACTAATTTATAGGTATAGACATAATTTTCATTCTTGGACAGAGAACAATGATACAGTTTAAAGAAATTGAGAATTATTGAGCTTCAATACATTGTAGGTACTCTCTATGTTTCCTTCAAATAAATGCATCAGGTACTGTGGGTGAGCAATTTCCAGTAGCATTTTATCGATTACCATATATGTATGTGAAATAGGGAGTTAAATTAATAAGATGGCAATGATTTGAATTGTAAGGCACCATAACTTCAACAACTGTAAATAGTGTATGTATACCTCAAGTGATGTTCTCATGAGAACTTTTCTTTTTTTCATGTAAATAACTTTATTATGTATTCATTTTAGATTTTAGTCATAAACTTAGATAAATTGCCATTATATCTTGCCTTCATGTGAAGGAAGGGAAGGGAATAAGCATTTATTTAGCTCCTACAATGTGTCAGGCACTGTGCTAAATACTTCGTATATATTTTATTTGATCTTCATAGCAACTCTGTGAGGTCATAGCTGCACTTATCCTCATTTTACAATTGAGGAATTTGAGTCAAAAAAGAGTGACTTGCTCAGAGTCACACAGCCGGAGTGTCTGAAGTCAAAGTTGAACTTGCATCTTCCTTACTCCAATCCTAGTGCTCCATTCAATGATACCCTGTCCTGTGTATATGTGTACGTATGTGTAATCTGCAGATTCATTTTAAGAATGGATTTGTAAAACAAAACAACTACTTCCCATCAAAAAACCCTACAGAATCTTCTATATTTTAAAAATGTACTTCTGAAAAAAATAAGTTATTTCTTTCATATTACACAGCTATTCTTTTTTAAAAAAAAATTTTTTTTTTTTGCCTTTTTGGAGAGCAATTGGGGTTAACTAAATTTCCCAAGGTTTACCCCGTTATTTTTTTTTTTTTTTTTGTGGGTATTAAGTGTCTGAGGCCTGACCCGACCTCGGGTCCTTCTGACTCCGGGGCTGGTGCTTTACTCACTGTACGACCTAGCTGATGCGCGCCACCCCCCCCCCCTCACCCCCATCTCACAGCTATTCTAAGGAGTAAGGAAAAAGTGACTTGTTCCAAAATGCATATCTCCTTTTGATTACATTATAGAAAAATACATTAAACACTATGATATATTTTTCTTTGATTTGAGAATTATATATGAAATTTACCAGAAGTAGAAATAACAGTGCATAATACATATATAAATCACATAATTCTGTTGTAATCTAAGTCATTATCATCCTGGAGACCTTGTAAGAAAGATGTTTTTCTCATAGATAAGTTGTAGTCTTCTTGTGCTCTGATGCCTTGATGGTTCCCACCATACCCTCAAAGAGGCTGACATATTTGTTTCTTACCTTGGAAGACTAACTTTACAATTCACTTTCCATCGTCATCTTTTGTTTTTCCCTATCATTTTATTTCTTTAAAAAAAATATTTTTTTAAAGCAATTGGGGTTAAGTAACTTGCTCAAGGTTACATGGCCAGTTAGTTATTTTGTGTGGGTGCCAAGTATCTGAGGCCGGAACCAATCCTGGGTCTCCCTCCCAACGCTGGGGCTGGTGCTCTTACTCATTGTGCCACCTGGCTGCCCCTCATCATTTTATTTTTTGAAATGAGATGAATTTTATGTTTGACATTCATTGTGGCCTTCTAGTTCTAAGTTGCTCATTCATTCAATTCCTTCTTCTCCCCTTCTTTTCTTGAAGGAATTTTGGTGACTTCATAGAGCAAGTTTTCTTTTGCACTCTCTCAGGAAATTTTCAAGTTAAATGTTATCATTGCTGTATGAATGGGTTTCATTACTCAAGATTTCTAGTCCATTTCTCAATCTAGACCACATCTGTTTTTATCTCAGAGTAAACTACACCTGTTTTTCTGACTTTGTGTAACTTCTAGTAATAAAAAATAAAAATTAATAGAATACATGTTATAGTTTCTTTATTTCCCCTGCTTTGAAGTAACTGATTGTCTCTCTCTCTCTCTCTCTTTTTTTTAAAGCAATCGGGGTTAAGTAACTTGCTCAAGGTTACACGGCCAGTTATTATTTCTGGGTGTGGTGCTGAGTATCCGAGCCCGGATTTGATCCAGGTCATCCCGACACTGGAGCTGGTGCTCTTACTCGCTGAGCCACCTGGCCGCCCCTAAGCAATTGGGGTTAAGTAACTTGCTCAAGGTTACACGGCCAGGTGTTTCTGGGTGGGTGCTAAGTGTCTGAGCTCGGGATTCGATCTCCAGGTCTTCTCAACACTGGAGCCGGCGCTCTTACTCACTGTGCTACCTGGCCGCCCCAATTGATTGTCTCTCTAACAAAATCTTTTATCCTTTTCTGTTCTTAATGATTAAAAAAACCCCCCAAAATAATCCAACAACAGAAGGACTTACTTGATGACATGGGCAGTAACTTTGGGTTCTCAGAGAACCAGTCTCAATGGGCCAGTCTCAGTGGCAGATTTTTGTCTTTTGTCTTGAGGATCAGCCATTGCAGAAGCATTTCACCTGAAGGCTGGCTACCAGGTAGGAATTAAAATTTATTTTTAGATCCATGAAATAGAGAAAAATGATAATTACATTCCAAAATTAATTTTCATTGTATATTCCTTTGTACTGTCATATTAACAGGATGTAAATAACTCTATTTAGAATAAGCCACAGGAGATTTATAGAGTAAAGAATCTTTCAAAATTTATTATAAAGATTAATAAGCTCTAGATCTAATAATCCTTAATATCTTCCTGAAAATAATTTATTATTCATGAGTAGTATTAATTTTAGACAGTCTAAATTAAGTTATATATATAATATGCATGCATATTATATATAATAATGTTATATACTATGTGTTCATATTACATATATAATAACAATAGAGAGAGAATCTGGTGAGCTTGGTTGAATGGTTTTAATATTTTCTGTGGAGATCTAAATAATACTCAGAAAAGATGATAGTAATAATAGGAACAGGAAGAAAATAAAGAACTGAGATATTGGGAAGAGCTTTTTGGTTAATAAGTCAAAGCAAGAATTATTACTGACAGTTGGTTAAAAGCAAGCTGAGAATTTGTAATACAATCAAGTCTCTGTCTACTGATGACAAAATAATTAGGAACAAACCAATAAATGTTTTAATAGTTGTTTCTTTGAGGTAGAATTGAATATAGACAATGAAACATTTGCTTAAATATTTGTTTCAGGCTGGTATATTCTAAACCAGCTTAAAGCATTTCTAGCTAAAACAATTAATTAATACCTAGAAAGAAGAGACAAAAAGTGCTGCTGCTCTGCGCTGCAGTGCTCAACTTGGTGAGCACTTTTAGGCTTGTCTAATTGACAGATGTCCTCTTTTAGTGGGCCATTTTTAATGAGTCAGGTTGCTCCCTACTGTCAATAGACCATATGTAAATCACATATAGAGCAACAGACTGGAGACAAAAGTCCTCAACCTGCTGGAGTGGGTGTCCACTCCTCCACACAAAGAATTTTAAGAGATGATGTTAAAAATAAAGAGTTTTATGACAGTTACAAATAAACTCAATTTACATAAAATTTGGAATAGCAAAATTTTGAAGAACCATATTAATTTGTTAGGCATTACACCATCCCTTACAGTTAAAACTTTTCTGGCTTTCTATGCTATTATTTTGCTATTATCACATAGACTGTTTCTGCTTTAAAAAAAGAAGCCATTGAAACATTTGATATATGAAGAGGAGCATTATTGGTACCATGAAAGTAATGTTGATTTTGAAATTAGATAATTAGAGTATGAGTCCCAGCTCTGACATTTACTACCTGAATTTCCCTTAAGTAAGTCATTTTCTGAAACTTATATTCCATCTCTATAAGATTGGGAAATAATTTCAAGAAATATTAAGTACTGTATAATATTTGGTGCTTAATAGCATGAAGAAGATTATCCTAGACATTAGAGAAGATATAATGATTAACTTGTATGTTTCCTGACCTCCTGGTACTTAATCTAGTAACAAGAAATGGCAGACACACATATAATTATTATAGAAAACAATTAGTGATGAAAGCATAAGAAAAATCTCCAAACAAAGTGCAGTTTGAGACCCAAGGAAGAAAAGGGCTTTAGTAAATGGAGGGATTTGGAAAGCCTTCATGAAGAAGAGTTGGACTTTAAAGGATGACTGGGAATTCAGAAAGGAGATGAGAGTTCATTCTAGGCATTAGGAATATCTTTAATGAAAGAGTGGGAGTAGGAACATATGGAACTGTACAGAAAATGGTATTTGGGTGGAGTGGTGCCAAAAACAGAAGGTCTTGAATGTCAAGCTAAGAGGTTTGAATTTCCTTGATATGTAAGAGGGAGTTATTGAAGGATTTTAAGCGCCAAAATGATATGGCCAGATCTACCCATAAGGAGCATGATTTTCTAATAGAAATATGAAGGATAGATTGGAGGTAGGAAGAGGGAGAAGTACCTACAGTAGTTCAGGCAGGTGATAATGAAGGATTTGTAGTAGGATGGTAGCCATAGGAATAGAATAAAAGTAATAAAGTTAGCAGATGTGTTAAAGATTAAATTTAGCATTAATGGAGCTTGGTAACCAATGTGGATGTGAGAAGAGTAGTGAAGAGAATCAAAGATTGGACCTAGGAAGATGGGTAAATGAGATTAACCAAAAGAGAAATGGAATTTAGAAGGAGGGCTAGGTTTTGGGATGATGGCATCATAGATTAGAGCTGGCAGAGTCCTGTGAGATCATCTAGTCTAGTCTCTGTATTTTACATATGAAACTAAGACACCTGAGAGACTTGCAATGACATGAGTAAGAATTGAGCAGGATGAGAAAGTATGGTATAACCTATACAGTCATGTCTTCATGCCATGTTTCCTTTATAATATCAACCAATATCATTCTCACAGGACCTCTCAAACTCTATGTATCTAAAACACCAGTTCTACCATCTTTCCACTTATCTAGGCTCCTCATCTTAGAATTTTCATTAATTCCTTTCTCTGTAACCCTGCATATCAAGTAATGTTCAAATTTTGCTGTTTCTACCTCCACAGCATCTCCCATAGCTGACTTTTATTTCTTGTGTAGATTATTGCAATAACCTCCAATCTGGTTTCCTTACTTCTTCCCACTTGGGTTATTTTATAGACTTAGTGCCACATAGTTTCCTTAACCATAGATCTGACCATGTCACTTTCCTACTCAGTCAACTATAGTGACTTCCTGTTGTTTTTAGGATAAAATGGTAAAATCCCTCATTTTAGATTTTAAAGTCCTTCACAGCATTGCATCTTTCAAGCCTTACTACACATTACTCTCCCTTCTAAACTGTATGATCCAGCCAAACTTCCCTTATCCGTGTTCAGGACACTCCATCTCCTATATATCCTCCTCTGCCCTGAATGTCTGTCCCACATGCTTGGAATGTACTTCCTTCTTGCCTCTACCTCATATAGTCCTCCTGTCATGGAACTCAAGTGCCACCTTCTATGCAAAGTTTTTCTTGACCCCCAGAATTACTAGTGCTTCTCCCAAACTAGCTTGTATTTAACTACTTTGTGTTTGTTTACATTTATTCACTTTGTATTTATGCTGTATGTTCTTATATATATGCTTTCTTCTCCCATTAGAATGCCATCTCCTTGAAAATAGTTGTTTGTCACTCTTTGAACTTGTTCCATTAGTACCTAGTTGAGCAGCCTGGTACATAGTAGGTCCTTAGTGAATGCTTGTTGATTGGTTGATAGATCTCTGAATGTGAAAGGCTTTTCTAGTATTGTTATAGCCTTTTTATTGTCTTTTATTTCTTGTTAGAATTTTCTTCCTTTTAAAATCCTGTAATGAGGGGCAGACTGACATGGGGTGGAGAAGAGACAGAGAGAGACATACAGACAGAGAGAGAGAGAGAGAGAGACAGAGAGAGAGAGAGAGAGACAGAGAGAGAGAGAGAGAGACAGAGAGAGAGAGAGAGAGACAGAGAGACAGAGAGAGAGACAGAGAGAGAGAGAGAGACAGAGAGACAGAGACAGAGACAGAGAGACAGAGACAGAGACAGAGAGACAGAGACAGAGACAGACAGAGAGAGACAGAGAGACAGAGAGAGAGAGAGAGAAAGAGAGAGAGAAAGACTGACCTTGAAGCAGGGGAAAACTGGGTGTTCAGGTCCCTTCTCTGACACAAACTGGCAGCATGAACCTAAACAAAAGCACTGAACCTCTTCCCAAACTCTACTCAACTCTCTAAGATGATAAGCTTCAGGGTATATGCTGACTTGCAACCATAGAGGAACTTTCCTCTTATGAGAGTTCCCTTTATCAGTGAAATAACATCTCCAGTCCCTATCCTTTTAAATCCTGTAATTATATTCAGAAGATTTTTAGAATGAGGTTTTCCTGGGTAATTTTACAACAGTAAAGGCCCTTCACATTAAAGACCTGCTTGTCCCTGGCTTATTTTCTCTAATAGTAAATGCTTTGCATTTAGTTTCCAATAAATATTTGTTTGATTAAACCAAAATGCTTGACATGTGGGAGTTAGAGGGGAGGGTTAGGTATGAGAGATGTAATGACTTCCAAATATTGTCTTTTGTCTTAATGTTTTTAGAGTCCACTTAAAAGTGTTTATTCCTTTTCTTTCCATAGAATGACTGGATAGTGCTTTTAAGGCTTTGTTTTCACTCTTCTCTTCCCCTCCCCCCCCCAATGTAACAGATTTTGAGTAATTTTTTTTTTGGGTTATATAAGTGACTTGTTTTGTTGCTGTTAATACTTTTTAAAGTTAAGAATTCATTTTAAAATTGCCCTTCTTGACCTAGCTTCCTTCTATCTTTTCAGTCTTCTTATACCTTATTACCCCTTAAGAAAGGTAAAAAACAATCCCTGACCTTATGGAGCTCACAGTTCACTAGGGGAGGCAACATGAAAACTATGTACAAACAAGGTACATATAAGATAAATTGGAGATAATCAATAGAGGGAAAGCATTAGCATTCAGAGGAATTAGGAAAGACTTCTTGCAGAAGGTGACTTTAACTGGAATTTTAAGGAAGCAAGGGGGAAGAGGAGAATTCTGGGAATGGGGTATAGTCAAAAGATGCCTGAAATTGAAAGGTGGGAGTTTCTTGTGCAAGGAACAGCAAGAAGGGTAATGTCACCTCATGCCTTTCTTTATATTCTCCTGACATAGTTCCCTGACACTGGATTTATATTTATTGACTTGACTTGACATGCCCACTCCTGAAATTCCTTCTTTTGAAGTGTAAATGAACTTGAATTGAAGGACTGTAGAGTTCTGTGAAGTCCCTTGGTGATTGATTATTTGATCCATGTTCAGTTAGTTTCAGACTTTCTTTTATTAGAAATCTCCATTGCCACCATTTGAAATAAGGTACAACATTTAGAATAATTCCTAAAATAGATAGATACTTAGAAGGTCAAGGAACCATTAACTGAAATGGACTTTGGGGTGATCAGTGAGAATCTGCAGTGTTTGTTTCACTTGCAATTAATTTTAACCTCTCTTTGACTAAGTAGTTATTGCAGCTATTCACCATGAAAAACCTAGAGTCCAACAAATCATGGGAATTTGCTATTTTTTTTATTTTTAAGTATGCTGTTAGGAGTATTTTACCAGAGAGTTTTTTCCCCCCTTTCCTTTTGGACTTTTATTGCCTTTGCCACATTTCTTACTGCTCTGTGGTGGAGGTGGAGAGAATTGGGCTTTGCTAGAATCTTTTGCTCTACAGTCTTATCAGAAGTCTTAGATGACTTGTCCATGAACACAAAAATAATTGGCGGGGGGAGTCTGTGGGAAGAATGGGGGAAGATTAGAGAAAATAAAAAAAAATAAAATGCTTGTTATAATTGAGAAAAAATAAAACAAAAATTTCAAACAAAATAAATTTGTAGCAGTAATCCAATTTCTAATGGTTGACATCATAGATTTTATAATGGGATCAGCAAGTATGTATTCTGTTTGGGTAAATCATTTGATAGTAAGAGGTGTTCTTTGTAGACCTTTTGTTAGTTCTCCTATTCTGTTTCATGTTATGGAATTTTTTTTAAAAAAAAAGGAGAAAAAGATGTTGCTTGCCAAATAATTGGCTTGGCTGAAAACATTTACTTATTTTGTATATTTTTAGTTTGAGATATGCATAAACATAAATGAAACATTAGTTGAGTGGAGGAAGATATGATGCCGATTGCAGTGTAGCATAAATTCAATTATAGTCTGGAATAGCTATAAAAGTGTAGGAAAAATTAACTACAAAAGCCAAAGAAAATGAGATTGAAGAGTATGGCATGATGTGTTCCTAAAAGAGCTGCATTTATGTAGAATAGAAAAGAAGACTCAAGAGGACTTTGATCAAAGTCTGTAGATCCCCTCAAGGTAGCAGTATAAATGAAGGAAGGGAATTATTCATATTCTCTGAAGATTGTGGGAAAGCAGTAGTCGCCTAAAGCAAAGGAAAAAAAGTTTAAGCTGCACGTTTGGAAAAAGTTCTCAATTTAAATTGAAAGAACAAGTGGACAATAGAATAGACAATGGAAAGTAATCCAAGATATTTTAGTTAATTTGAGAACTGGTTGTACAGAATGTTGACGAGTAGGGGGATTACTTTAATACTCAGCATATTTTAATTCAACAAACATTTGTTGATACTATATATTCAAAATACCATGTATTAAAAAATAAAAAAATAAGTTAGATTCTCTGTTCTGATTGGCATTATAATCCAATAGAGGAGAAAATATGTCCATAAAATGCATAAAGTATAGAGGGCTTAATGAAAAAAAATGTTATGAGAATTCAAGGAGAGAGAAATACCTTTTAGCTGGGAGAATCATAGAAAGTTTTGTGGAGAATGTAGAATTTAACCTGAGACTTGAAGGTTGGGTAAAATTATAGCAAGTGGAAGATAGGAATAGAGAATAGTATGAAATAAGGTAGAGAGGTGGGAATCAGGCATTTTTGGAGGGTGGCAAGTTGGATTAATTTGACCGGCATGTAGTTTATGTGAAAGAAGCTAGTGTAAAATAGTTGTGGGGCTGTACATTGGAGCCATATTGTTAGAGGGCCATGAATTCCCACCTAAGGAGACTGGGTTCTGGGAGTCATTCAGTCAGCAAACATTAAGTGCTTACTGTGTGTTAAAAGCTTAATGTTATTATATGATCAGAACTCTGCATTAGGAATATTAATCTTGTAATTCAATTTGTTTATGATGTTTTAAAGTGGGGAGAAAATAGAGGCAGATATACCAGGTAGGAATCTGTTTTAGTAATATAAATGGTAGTTAAGAAGATCTTTGAATTATGTGTTGATGGTGGGAATAGAATGTAGAGAATAGGTGTGAATTATAGTAATTTTTTCACAGGATTATCATATATATTTGGAATGGAAAAGTACCTTTGAGGTCATATAGTTAAACCCCTTTTAATTAGAGTTGAGGAAACTCAGGCCAAGGAAAGATACATGACTTGTCTGAGGTTATGAAGGTATTAAGTAGTATATAAATCCCAGAACCACACCAATGGGTGTTGTCAAAGAATAAAAATAAACTCCTTAAAAAGAGAATTATAAGCCATTAGTAACCATAAGAAATGTAGCTTCAAATTGCTCACTATAAGATAAGAAGGAATCATAATAATATTGAGGTTTCTCATATCCAATAAATTGGCTAAGAAGGCAAAAAATTAGAATAGTTAATGTAAAAAGGGTCATGCATGGAAAGGCAGGTACACTAATATGCTATTGCTAATTATACACAATGCTAACCCATTGTGGAAAGAGAGCACTACAGGATCATATATTAAGATACTGATTAAGTTGTTCAAATCATTTGATCCAGAGATCTCATTGCTAGGAATATACTCCTTTTCATCAAAGATAAAAGAAAAGTTCCATATACACCAAAATATTTATAGCAACACTTTTTGTAGTAGCAGAGAACTGGAAACAAAGTAGATAAGATGCCCATTGATTGGAGAATGTCTAAACAGATTGTGGTATATGAATGTGATAGAATATTACTATGCGTTGAGAAACATATGAAGAATAGTGAGGCATGAGAAGACATATAAATTTATGCAAAGTGAAATAAGTAGAACCAGGAAAAATATACATAATGATAACAACATAAATGGAAATAAAAGAAAAAAAATCCAAATATTAAAACTGAATTCTGTATAATTATAATAACTTGGATGTCAGTGACTGGATATAGAACACTGTGTGGTTGGCATTGATTGATTTGTTGCTTTAGATTTGCTTAACTGCTTTATTCCCTTCTTTTTTAATCCTTTGCTATAAGGGATGTCTCTCTGAGTTGGAAAGAGATGGGGATATATTGGGAAGTGAAGGTGGTATAAAAACAAAATATATCAATAAGAATTTTGAAGTCATCTTCATGTTGAAGTGACAGATTTATATATACGTACATACATACACACATACACATATGTGTATATGTTTACTATTTGCTAGGTGACAGACTATTGGCATATATTTTCAAACTGTACCTAGTTTTGTATGGATCTGTATGTAACATTGTAAGTAAAGAACAGTGGATTTGGAGACCAGTGACAAATTTTGTTACTTTTTATGTCACAAACCCAACATGATCTTGGATACAGTTTTTAATCTCTCTGGGCCTTAGTCTATTCATCTGTAAAGTGGGGACATTTGATTAGATAACCTCTATGGTCCCTTTCACCTCTAGGACCTATAGAAAATATTCTGAATATTCAAATTATGAATCAAGTTCAACAACCCTGGTTCCTAAGGAGCATGTTTCCCCTCTATTATTAATGATTTGAAGTTCAGATTAAGAATTTATGAACATAAACATTAATTGTTTTTTTTGTCCTTCAAAGTATTTTAAGTGATGTTTCTTGAGCTTTAGTATTTATAAAGTTGAGTATAATTTTGAGTGACTTAGGGCTAATCCATGACATTGGCATATCTTACCATATGCCAAATATATTTTGTCCTTAAAATTTAACTTTTTATAATTCCATGACATATTTATTCTGTGAACTTGTACAAAAACATATATTCCTAAAATGTTATTGAGAGACCTTTTAAAAATTGCCAAAGAATGCTTTATATATTTAGGTTTGTTCTTAATACTGGCAGCAGGAAGAGCACATTGTGAGCTAAATTAGTTTGTTGAACTTGGAACTGGTACTTCTTAAGTACTTAGATCATATATCAGAAGATAATTAAGAAAAAATTAAGATAATCTTAAAGACCAATATGATGCCAAATATTTTTGTTTATAGCTTTATGTACTGTGTCCTCAAAGTCTTCATGCAGTTTTAAGCTATTAAAGCAATACCTCTAATATGTATTGGTAATAGTCAAAGTTTGCCTGAACCAGGGCAATACTCAGTTCACCAAATATTTGAATTCCTACAATATTTAAGACAGTTTGCTCTGTCTTGGGACTAGAAAGATAACCAAAATGATAGTTCCTGTTTTTGAGGACTTTAAAATTTGGGAGGAAGATAAGATATGTACACAATAACTTTCATATAAGATAAGGTGTGATAAGTACAAAGGAGTAGTCAGAGATAGCATAGAAGTATAATCAGCAGAACTTGTCATAAGATTGAATGGTGTGTGTGTATGTGTGTGCGTGCGTGTGCATGTGAGAGAGAGAGAGGGACAGAGAGAGACAGAGAGAGACAGAGAGAGAGAGAGAGAGAGACAGAGAGAGAGAGAGAGACAGAGAGAGACAGAGACAGAGAGAGAGACAGAGACAGAGAGACAGAGAGAGAGAGAGAGAGACAGACAGAGAGAGACAGAGAGAGAGAGAGATGGGCAGTGTATGAAGAAAAAGTAAAAAGGATTTCCAGGTTAACAGCCTGGAGAATGTTTGTGCATACCCCAGATTGGGAACTTGGGACAAAGAAGAGAGGTTTTGTGGGGAAAATGAAGAGTTTTGTTTGGAACATCTTGAGTCTGAAGTATTGGAGAATCACATAGGTAGGCATTCTCCAGGCTGTTGATAGAGTGCTATTGGTACCCCTGCCGAGAGATCAGGACTTGATGTGGCTGCCACATATAGAGCTGATTATTGAAGCCATGGGAATAGATAGCATTATGAGAGGAAAAAAATATAGAGAGTAGACAAGGAGGCTGAGGACAGAGCCTTAGAATATAAGTATACCTGATGGGTGATATAGGAGGAATAAAGTTAGAAATCAAGAAGAGTAGTACTCACAGACATATGAAAAGATCATCAAGCAAGTAATATCAGGAAAATCAAAGGAGGAAAGAGAGCCAAGAAGAAAATATCTGTGAGTTATAGTCACTTTCCCCCCAACATTAATGATAACCAGAAAGCTTTGCTTGTCAACTCCAGTTGACAGTAGGAAGCAAAGCAGGAGAGAGCATTCATTCAACAAGCACTTATTAAGTGCTAACTGTTTGCAAGGCAAACTGGAGATACAAAGACAAAAATGAAATAATCCCTGTCCTCAAGGAGCTTTCTTTTCTATTAGATAAAAGCAACATGAACACAGATCAAAAAAAGTATAAAAACATATGTAGTGAGACAAGTAGAAAGAGTAGTTTCTAGTGTTGAATGCTACAGAGATGTTAAGAAAGATGAGGACTGAAAAAAGGACATTGGTTACGGAAAGAAAGATTTAGAAATTAAGACAGTTTTGGAGAGAGCAGGTCCAGTTGAGTAGAGGAATTGAAAGCTAGATCGCAAGGAATTGAAAATTTTAGGGGAGGTTAAGAAGTATAGGCAATAAAAGCAGATGGCCTTTTAAAGTATTTTATAAGTGGGAGAAAAGATACAGAATGATAGGTTGAGAGAATACTAGGGTCAAGTGAAGGTTTTTTTAATGGTGAGGTAAATGTTGGTATGTTTGTAACCAACAATGAGGGAGCCAGTGGAGGGGGAGGAATTTTAGAGAGAAGATAGAAGAACAAAGAAGTGAGGGTGAGGAAATGTGAATTGTAGAATTGGGAAGAACACACTCATGGAGAATGGCCTTGAGACAGAGGGAAGGAAGAGGTGATAGTGTTGGGTAGAAGAGAATGTTTGCAACAGATATGAAGGGCAGTTTTACAGGAAGAGCAAAAAGATCTTTGTTCAGCCTTGAATGTGGGCCCAATTAAAATTAGATAAATTGATAGTGAATTCAGTCACCGTGGTTCCTCAGTTGAATTCAGTCACCGTGGTTCCTCAGTTGAATTCAGTAGCTGTGTGGTAGTGGAAAAGGTTGTATGTGAGTATAATCCAGGCTTAGGACTTGACAGGCCTGAACTGTCAGATGATAAGAGGAGGGAGGGATTCACAAGATGATGACTGTGTAAAGTTTAATTGGTGAACTAAAGCATAAAGGTTTTGGAGGAAGGAAAAGTAAGTTTGGAGCAGAGGTGATTAATTGGGAAAGCATGGAAGGAATTGATGTGAGTAGAGGTTGGGGTGAGAACAGAGGTTAAGTTTAGGAGAAATAAAACACAAGAAGAGATGGAAGCATGGCAAATTATGTTAGCAGAATTTCAAAGTATAGATTATGGAGGTGGAACATTTGTGGGTGATGATGAGATCACGAGTTTGGCAGTCTCTGTGTTTGGCTGAATCCAGTGCAACTACAGGTCAGGGTGCTTAAGGAGGTTGACATACTGGGAATTCATCCTTCATACCACTGACAAAATAATCTTTCTCATGCTTGTCAAGTCATTACTCTGCTTTCAAATCTCAAAACACCCCTTAAAGTTTCCTAAATAAAGTTTATGCTTTTCTGCCTGACATTTAAGGATCTCTTTCCTCCCTGTGCTCATGTCCTATCTACCCCTCTTTACTTGTTGCATTCCTGTCCATTCTTTGAAACCCAACTCAAATCCTGTTCTCTCTGTGAGTATCCTTCAGACATCACTTGTTAGTAACCACTTTCTCTTTTGTACTTCACAAAGCACAAGGTATTTAAGCATGCAATAGTTTATATTATACTTTTCTGTGATTATATCTTAGCTCTCCTTCACAGATCCCCCAGTAGTCTTGGCATTAAATAAAGGTTGAAGGCTGAATGAATGAGGAAACAATATTGTGAAATATTGTTGTACCTTAGAAAGAGTAAATGGATCTGTCCCTCTAATGACTATGAAAAGGTGTGTGTGTGTGTGGGGGGGCACAGCATTTATTTTCACTACTTGCTTTTGGAATTGCTTTTTTCTATTATATTATTTTTCATGGTGCCAAAATCTGGAACATGTATACACCTTTAAAACTTGGTGCTTCTGTAGTATCTTATAGCCTTTGTAAAATTTGAGCAGATTTTTTTTTTTTAACAAGTATAGACCTCTATACAACCCTAGAAAGTTGGGAATTACTGATTTCTATTCCTGCTTACCTCACTGGTTGCTAACTGATTCTGACAAGTCTTTTTGTGGTCTTCATTTTTTTTTTCTGTTATAAATTGTGGCACTCATCGTTTCCATCTACATACCTTATGAAGGTATATTGAGTATTAATGAGATGGTGGACCTGATCCTACAAGCAAGAAGGGTAATTTGCTCCCTATTTTTTGAAGGTGCATTAACTTTCTGGGCCACTAGGGAACCATTTAGCAAATTGCCTCTTTCAATTCACTTAAATGGTAGCCTGTGGCCTGAAATAATTGATGCACCTCTAAAAAGTGAGTAGTTTTCAGGCAGTACTAGGTCTTATTTCTGTAAATTGCTTTGAACTTTTTTGGATGATAGGTATTCTATAAGTAGAACTACCATAAAATGTATTTAACTTTAGGTAGAATCAACCACCTTTAAATATTTTACCACTATTTCCATTATATGTGCATAATTTTAAAATACTTTTGGGTATTGACTCATGTATGATTCAGGCATTTTAACTGTCCTTTCTAGGCCTTGTTAACATTTTGAGGTGCTGGCTACAAGAATGAGAACCTAAGATAAGTCTCAAACTTGGATCTTCTTTGTAGGTATAATGAGCTAACACCCCAGCCATTTGGCTCGCCCATTGATCTTATTTTAGAGAGGGAAAAAGCTTTTCGGTGGAATGGGATTATTTTACTTTAGCAGTTTTCTGTGTTATAAAGTTTAATTGCTAGTTTAAGTGAACAGAAGTAAATTCGTGCCCATATGGTGTTAAAGCATGTTAACTTTAAGGGAGAAAAATAATATGAATAATGCTTAGAGATGCTTTTCTATGCCAGAAACAAAAGTGTATCATTCTTGAAAATATGTTGTCACTTAAATATACCTATACCAAGAAAAGATAATGTTTTTTAAAGTTTTCATTCCTAAAACATGGCCTCTTCTAAGAGAAGAGCAAGCTTTGTAGCTCTTTGCTGATTTTGTAAGCTTCAGAGGAATTGAGCACATAATCTATTGTGGATTTCCTGTACTACTGGTATCATTAAATACAGACATTCTGTATACAGAATCATTTAGTTGTCATCACTATTACTGATAATTGCTGAATTAGTTCATGTTAAGTGGAATATCTTCTTAAATGTGACATTTCCCAAATTAGATGAATTATGAACTTGACTATTAAAATTAGCCTTTCTGTGTTCATCTGCTGTGTTGATTTGAGCCAGTGTCCTTTTGCATTAAATCTTTATTTCTCTGATGCCTAGAGAAAGACTTTAGCCTTATCTAGGTAAACTTTTATGCAAATGATCTCACAGTTTGTTGTAAATATACAGTTTGTTTGGACATACAAATCTTTTCATCCATAAGATTGCATCTTGTTAGAGCCAGAAGAAAAAATGTAATCTATGTTGCTCTTATGTATTTTCCATTCCCTTTTTTTCCCTGATCCTTCAAAATCAATTGCTGTTTTATTTTGGAAAAACAGGAATAAAAATCAAACTGATTCTTTCCTCTAGTAGTTAAAAGGAAAATTTGGAGGTTCTTTAAAAATATGTTAGTGAATTTTCCCCTCATTTGCCTTCAACCCATTATACTTTAGCGTTTTGTTTCCTACCATATGTATTTATTAAAAATATTCAGCTGCTTCCCAACCCAAAAGTTCACAAAAGAACAAAATTGTGTTCTTCTTTAGGGTTACTGAAGAGTGCCTCATTGTGAAGCATTTTGGGCACTGTGTGAAAGATGCTCTTGGGGAAGACACTAAAGAGTAGCAGCTGTGTGCAGCTTGTCTCAGGAAGAATAGGAGGTCAGATTGGGGGAGAAATTGGGCTTCTGGTCTTATACGAGGGAAGAAGAATGCTTGAGGAAGCCTTCAAGGACAACCAGGGTCTAGATCTCATGTCTTAGGAGACACATTGATAGGGTGCTGTTCATTCTCAATTCTCAGTGTTTCCAGGTATTTATCATCTTCTCAGCCACCCAAGAGGGTGGGACAAAGCTCTTTCACCATAAGGGCCAGGTAGCCCCTGTAGTCATCACTGACATCTGAGTTTTGGATGTCTTCTTCAATTAGGAGATAGGCCACCTTGTCACCCATGACACTTAGATGGTGTTTTTTGCCTTGCTAGTGCTTGTCATGGGGGTCAGCTGTATGCTTAAACAGTATGACTGCTTGACAGAGATGGGCCTTGTTTGCTCTAGATCCCAACACAGAGTTGATGGATCCATTCAGCTGCCTGGATTCCAGTTAAGATGCTCCCACTGAATTGCTTTATAGGATTTTATTTTCCATGCCATGCCTGATATTGTTCTATCATTCACCAAAATGTTTCCTGGAGGGTGTCTCTTTTTCTTTTTGGGAATGGGGTTTCTGGGTGTCATTTTCCCTTCATCTGAAAAGAGCAGCTCAACCTTCCAGGCAACAGTTACATGGTTCTGGAATATGTTGCATGGCAACCACACCATCTCTAGCCTTGTTGGTGATGTTTAATGCTACCGTCTGAAAGAACTTTGTGTACTTTTTAAAGACTTTCTAATCTTCTCATTTATGGTGAGCAGTAAGACAGTTTGGTCTGTAGAGAAAGCAGGTCTGTGAAGCTCTTAAACATCTGGGAGTGACTGATATTTTATCATGATATTCTAGTGTTTCATAACCAAAAATTGCCCTTTGCATGCTTGTCCTACTGTGTTTCACTCATTTCCTGGAGGATGCTCCACATGCAGGGGGCTCCCATGATACCCCTTCTTCTAAATCACTGCCCGGCCTGCTGCCATTGTTGCGCCTATCTGCCCAGGCTCTCAGCCCTACTCTTTAAGTTTCAAGAACATTTTGTTAAAATAATTATAAGGGAAAATAGTCTTAAAAATCATGTTTGGCTGTTATGTCATAGGCAGATGGGCCTTCTTGTTATACCCTTTGTGTTATGTCTTTTTTGAATTTGTGAATCTCTTTTTTTTTTTCAAAATTTTAAAGGGAAAAATGAGGAAGTTGCTGCATTTCCAAACCATTTTCTCCTGCAACATTTACTATTGTGGATTTCTTTTTAGGCTTTTATGAACTGTATCTCTAGAAGGATTTTAGTTCATGCTTAATGAAATCAAAAAGACTTCTTAAGCTTTAAATTTATTCAGGATCAGTATTTCAAGTCCATGTAACCATAATCACAGTTGTGTGGAAGACCAAACAAAAATAGGCATAAATCACTGACTTTTAAGTTACTTGAAAGTGCTTCACAATGTAGAAAGGAGATTCTAAGCATACTCATTATGAAGATTTTGTAGTACTTCAGATGGCTGTCAGTTATAGCTTAAGTTCAGTATTTCTCTTGTATTTTTCATGCAGGGAAACTTTTAAAAAAATAATGTTATTCCTTAGAACACCCAAAGACGGTTGACTGGGAATTAGGTATAAAACCCCATGTTTAGTTTCACTTTATCTACCAACAATTTGACATACCTATGTTATTACAAAAGCAGTTTCTTTTTTTTTTGGCGGGGGGGAGCATATGTAGAAATCTGCATGCTGTCATATTTAGCTTTTAGAATATTTTCCTTGGAGCATTTTATATAGAAAAATCCAAACATAGGTCCTCATCAGTGTGCCAGAGAAAGGCTAGTCTCATGGTAGTCTCACTGTCTGCTAAGCTAGGAACTTAGGGAGTTGGGAGCAAATTGTATTGTGACAGCATGTTGGGTGAGTATGTTAGAAAGAAACCATAAAGTACACTGAGTATATACTTTTGGCATACAGAATTGAAAAACATCTTAAATATTGAGCTTGTACATTTGTGAAGTGAAGAGATAGAGATGATTGTCCTATGCAGGACAGATATGGGGAAGATAGTTGGTCAAATATCAGGCTTTGCAACTGCATGTTTTTCCCCTGGCAGCTGTACCATCACCAAATATAAATACAATGAAATTCAAGAACCATTTTTAAAGCCCCTAGGCACAAGGGAAGCAAAGATAAAAAAAAAATACCACAAAGTAGATTTAAGGAGCTTGCATTCTGTTTTAAGAGATACAACCCATACTGTGATAGGTAAATACAAGGTAATTTTGGAGGTGAGAGGTGGGGAGAGGTATAAGAGAAGAGATAGAAGAGGGGAAGTATTATAATATCTAAATGTAGTAGACAGTTTGGTTGTAATGTAAGAGTACATGTATGGGACTAAAGTGAAATTAAGTCAGGAAAAGTAGGCTGGTACCTTTTTGTGGAAGGCCAGTCAAGGCTGAGGATTTGTATTTATCAGTAGGGAAAATGAACTGTATTATTTTAAAATTTAAAATTCAAGTTTTATCATAGTTTACTGCAAATATCAAATTCTTTTTTGTAATTCCCAACTTCTTGAATTTATAATATAATAATAATTATTAAATCTAATAATGACACCTTATATGTGCACTCTGATTCACAATTTAGCAGTACCAAAATAGATTTTGTATATATTTTATGATGTGCACTCTGAATCTTAATCTCTCTCTTAACTAACAGATGAACTTTGCAATAGCAAAGCAAAGCAAAAAAAACCAAACAAACACCAACCCTTTGGTTTGGGTGACTACTTTTGTTTTTTAATGTTTTGATAATAAATCTGTTGAAATTTGTGTCATTACTCTATAAGGAGATAGTGCAACATGTTTAAGTCATTTGTATTAAGCTAGAGGGTCTAGTAATGATAAGAAATCATTACTACTTTACTCTTAGCAAATTCTCATATATATAAAGTAATTGTAGATAAAAGCCTGCAGGAAACCCTCCTTTTTTTTTTTTCTGGAAAGAGTGACAATTGTAATTTGGAACCTATATTAAATCTCATTATTTTTCCTCTTCCTGGAATTGCAAAAAAAGGTATGGTTTGGATACCACAGAGAATCTTCAAATTGCCTACTTAGAACCTAAAAGTATCTCCTAGGCTGTTGTTAAATATAGTGGAAATCAGACCATAACAGATAAAATACTCAATATAACTTAGTGGCAACAGAAATGGTCAGCTTTTTAGTTAAATTCACAAGGATAGGCACATAGTAGGTGCTTAATAAATCTTAATTGAAAATTGAGCCTGGTATTGTAGAGGATGCAGTGCTTACCATTCAATTTGCAAAGTATCTAAAGAGAAAATTGTTATAGAAATAGTGTTAGAGATTAAAATAAAATATTAATTAGATTGTAAATTAGGATTGACAATTGTTAATTTATACTTTTATGGTTTTTAATCTTTATAATATAAGGTAAATCTTATTAGGGGTATTGGCTTAAGACCCTGATTTCAATTATATATATGTATATTTGTTGTTGTTGTTGAGACTAGTTGTAACACTAGCAGATAATTTGAGAGTAACATGTCTTGATTTAGGCTTATATTCAATGTTTAATTTTACAGCAGCTATCTTTCTGCTTATATTTTTATTAGGATGATATCAGTATTAGTTTTTAGTTCTTCAGTTTATTGATAGTGTTTGGAAGCATTCCAGGAACATGCTGGATTGCAGTCTAGGGAAAAAAAAAGAAGCACTAAAGGCCTATCAAGAAATCACCATGATTTCATTCTAGATTTTTGAATACAGAATAAATTTTTTTTCTGTAGTTTTTCTCCCCTGCTTCCCCCAAAGTTAGTGTTAGAGCTCAGAATTAAATGAGAAAAAGAATGGGGATTCAGTGGGGGAGTAAAGGAGAGAACTTGTACCTGGATAGGGACTGGGCCTATGATTTCATTCATGTCTGTAGGGGAAGACCTACATGAAGAAATTGCCTCTACAATTTATAACTTTAGCTTCCTAAAACATTAAGAGGCTAAGAGAATAGCCCAGGGTCATGCAGCCAGTATGTGTAAGAGGAAGGGCTTGAATCCAGGTCTTCCTGTCTTCAAGACCAGTGCTATTCTCTAGGTCATGCGACTTTTCATGTTAAGATAAGTATATTTGAAATGTATACAAAGTAATTTTGGGGAAAGCACCAACAACTAGAAGATCAGAAAGGGTATGTATAAGAAGTGGCCCTTCAGCTTAGACTTGAGGAGAACTAGAACACTGAGGGTGAGAGAGAACACTCCCAGTATGGTGGATAGATCTCTGATCCTACTCTGTTCTTGGACCAGTTTAGAGTGCATAATACTTTGACAGGGTCTTTATTAGAACAGTGATTTCATTCAAGACAGTTAAGAGGTGTAGTCAGGAAAACCTGAGTTCAAATCTCGCATCAGATAGTAACTGTGTGACCCTGGGTAAGTCATTTAACATTTTGCAACCTCAGTTTCATTTTCTGTAAAAAGAGCATTGCAACAGCACTTAATCTCATAGGGTTGTTATAAGGATTAGATGAGATAACATATGTATGAAATTTTTTTATTGAGAAAGGTACTGAATTGTACTTTAGATTTTATTTTCTTTAAAAACTTACACTATAAATATCTTATTAATAGAGTTTAGCCATATTGTTTGTTCCCTGCTCTTTTAATAAAGACTTTTTACATTTTTAATATAAAAAGGCAAGAAAACTTATGGTTTTAATACAATTCTTAGATTAAATCAATCTAGGCCATAGAGCCGTTGGTTTGGACCACATAAGAAAGGTACCTTTAGCAATATACTCTAATTGTATTTGAAATTCTTTTTTTTTTGTAGTGTTTGCCAATTTCTTCTTTTTATTTATAATTTATTTATTTATTTTTAGTTTTCAACATTCAGATCCACAAGATTTTGAGTTCCAAATTTTCTTCTCTGTCCCCCCCCCCCCCGCCCCGCACTAAGAAGACAAGCAATTCAACACAGGTTATACATGTGTAGTTATGCAAAACATTTCCATAGTAGCCATATTGTAAAAGACTAGCTATATTTCCCTCTGTCCTATCCTGCCTCCCATTTATTCTGTTTTCTCCTTTAACCCTGTCCCTTTAAAAAAAATGTTTGCTTCTGACTGCCCCTCCCCCAATCTTCCCTGCCTTCTGTCACCCTCCCCTCTTATCCCCTTCCCCCCTGTTTTCCTATAGGGTAAGATACCCAGTTGAGTGTGTATATTATTCCCTCCTGAAGCCAAATCCAATGAGAGTAAGGTTGACTCATTCCCTTTCACCTTCCTCCTTTTCCCCGCCATTGTAACAGCTTTCTCTTGCCTCATTTATGTGAGATTATTTACCCTATTCTTTCTCTCTCTTTCTCCTTCTCCCAATATATTCCTCTCTCACCTCTTTATTTTTTAGATATCATCCCTTCATATTCAACTCACCCCGTGACCTCTGTCTTTGTATACATACACATATATATACATACATACACATATATTTATAAATATATATGTTTGTGTGTGTGTCTATACACACATATTTCCATCAACTATCCTAATACTGGGATAAGTCTCATGAGTTACAAATATTGTCTTTCCATGTAGGAATGTAAACAGTTCAACTTTAATAAGTTCTTTATGATTTTGCTTTCCTATTTACCTTTTCATGCTTCTCTTGCGTTTGAAAGTCAAATTTCCTGTTCAGCTCTGGGCTTTAAATCAAGAATGCTTGAAAGTCCTCTGTTTCGTTGAATGCCCATATTTCCCCTGGCATATTATACTCAATTTTGCTGGGTAGGTGATTCTTGGTTTTAATCCTAGCTCCTTTGACCTCCAGAATATCATATTCCAAGCCTTTTGATCCCTTAATGTAGAAGCTGCTAGATCTTGTGTTATCCTGATTACATTTACACAATACTCATATTGTTTCTTCTTGACTACTTGTAATATTTTCTCCTTGACCTGGGGACTCTGGAATTTGGCTATAATGTTCCTAGGAGTTTTGTTTTGGGGATCTTTTTCAGGAGGTGACCAGTGGATTCTTTCAGTTTTTATTTTACCCTCTGGTTCTAGAATATCAGGGCACTTTTCCTTGATAATTTCTTGAAAAATGATGTCTAGGCTCTTTGTTTGATCATGACTTTCAGGTAGTGTAACAATTTTTAAATGATCATTCCTGGATCTGTTTTCTAGGTCATTGACTTTTCCAATGAGATATTTCACATTTTCTTCTCTTTTTTCATTCTTTTGGATATGTTTTATAATATCTTGATTTCTCATAAAATCATTAGCTTCCATTTGGTCCATTCTAATTTTGAAGGAATTATTTTCTTCACCGCCTTTGAGCTTCTTTTTCCATTTGACCAATTCTTCTTTTTAAGGCATTCTTCTCCTCATTAACTTTTTGAACTTCTTTTGCCATTTGAGTTAGTCAATTTTTTTAAAGTGTTATTTTCTTCAGTGTTTTTTTGGGTCTCTTTTAGCAAACTCTTGACTTGTTTTTCATGATTTTCTTGCATCACTTTGATTTCTCTTCCCAGTTTTTCCTCTACTTTTCTTACTTGATTTCCAAACTCCTTTTTGAGCTCCTCCATGGCCTGCAACCAATTCATATTTTTCTTGGAGGCCTTTGATGCAGGAGTTCTGACTTTGTTGTCTTCTTCTGGTTCTATGTTTTGATCTTCTTTGTCACCAGAGGAGGATTCTATAGTCATATTTCTTTTCCTCTGTTTGCTCATTTTCCCAGCCAGTTACTTGACTTTTGAGCTCTTTGCCATGTTAGAACTCTGCTTCCAGAATAAAGAGTGCTGTGTCCCAAATTTCTGGGGTTTTGCTAAGCTATTGTCAGAGCTACTTCTAAGCACCTGCCTCAGAACTGTGAGGAAGACTCCCTCTCCACAGCTGCCGTAAGCTCTGCCTCCTCAGCCCAGGACCACCGCCCAAGACAGCAACCTAGCTCCAAGCAGGGTAAAGTAAGAGAATTCTGCCTCAGTACCAGCAGAGAGATTCCTGCAATTGCCCTCTGGTCAGTTGCTTGGTTCCCCCACCATCTGTGGGCCTGGAGCTCCAGAAGCAGCCACTGCCCCTGCTACTGCTGTAGCCACCCCACCTCCACTGCCTTGGGGGCAGGGGCTGGGCCATGCTTCTCTTACCCAGGTCCAAGCAAGTTTCCCCATTGACCTTTTTCTTTGTCTTTGGCGTTTGTGGGTTGAGAAGTCTGGAAACTGCCACAGCTGCCAGTGATTCAGTCCCTTGAGGTCTGCTCTGGTCTGATTTGTCCCAGCGCAACCCTCACAGGACTGTGCTCCACTCCCAGCCTGGTGTCTGCCTGGTAGGCTGTCTTCAGTGGGAAATTTGTTTCACACAACCATTTTGTGTATTCTGTAGCTCTAAAATTTGTTTAGAGTCATTTTTTACAGGTATTGGAGGTAATTTGGGGACGAGCTCAAGCAAGTTCTTGCTTTTATTCTGCTATCTTGGCTCTGTCCCTCCTATTTACCAGTATGAAATTTTTAATAGATTTTGTTTTGTCTTCCTCAGTCCACTCTTCCTCCTCATCTTTAAGGTTTTTCATGGTCTGGTTCCATTTTTCTCTCCTTTACTCTTAAATATTGGTTTTTCCCTATGGGCCATTTTTTTTGTACCATCCTTGATATTTGCCATAATTATTCCTAAGTCATATTCAAATTTGTTTATCCCCTGCCTGAGTGGTCTCCACATAATTAGGCCACTCCAATCTTTCCTTACAGTTTTGTCTCTGCCAAGGAAACTTGCATCTATTTAAGTCTATATCTTAGAGAACCCCAATTTCTGCCCCGTTCATTTATTATCTACCTCCTAACCCCATTGCCCTTTCTCCTATTTCTAAACAAATGATTCATCTATCCTGTGTAGTTGGAGATAAAATATTAGACTTTTAAGGGATATTTGGGATGTGTAATCCAATCTCCAACACTGGTATAGTCTCTATAGTTTCCATGAAAGATAGCCAGTTTCTATTTGAATGTATACAGTGACATGTAGCAAGTTTCCTTATAAAGTAACTTATTCCATGATTAAATAGCTCTTACTAGAAACTTCTTTTTAGTGAAAGAAAATCCACCTCTCTCTAAACTTTTACGTATTAGTCCTAGTTCTACCCTCTTTATTCAGAAAAAATCATATTCTTCTTCCACATGACAGTCCTTTAAATATTTAAAGACCTCTATCTTGTCCACCCTAAATCTTTTTCAGGTTAAATATCCCCAATTTCTTCAATAGCTCTTCATTTAATTTCAAATCCTCATATTCTTGTCATCTTCCTCTGAACATATTCCGGCTTGTCATTATCTCCTTCAGATAGGATACCCAGAATTTAACGTGATACTTCAGATGTCACAACAACATGTCAGGACACAGAGTATACAGGTTATAACACAGAGACTACATCTGAAATGTTCTGGAACCTATACATCTATTAATGCAGTCTAAGATTACATTATGTTGTTTTATTGGGAGGGTGAGGAGAGGAGATCAATCTATATTACACTGCTAATTCATAATAATGTTGCATTCAACCTAAACCTCCAGGCCTTTTGCATGAACTATTATGCAGTCACATTTCTGCCATTCTATGCTTTTACTGCTGATGTATTTTGGCTAAAGTGTTTATACCTGTAGCATTTTTAAAAAGCAGTTAAATCTAAGGCACAAAGTCAGTTCCATTTTACAAAGGATTTAAATCTAAGGGAGAATTTTGAGAGCCTGTGAGGAGGAGGGGAGTTATTGGTTCAATAGTTAGTTCTGAAGGGGTTATGAAATCAGTGACTATGGCATAGTTGAAAAGCATTTGCCTGGGAGTCAGATGACTGACACTGGCTCTGCTTCTGAGACATTGCATAAATCTAAACTAGTTACTTTACTTTTCAGCTACTAGAGGAAAGGTTTGGACTGGATGATTGCTAAGATCTCTATTTACTTAAATACTCAATGATTCTGTCTTCCTGTTCTGTGGCATGAAATAATGAATCTTCTTTATCTGATACTGCCGAAACCTCGTAGTGCTGTCTTTCTCCTGAAATCACACTTTAAGGTGTGAATTTTGGGCTGATAGTATATAGAAACCCTGGTGTAAGACCCTCTAAAATTAATCTGTTATATATTCCTTATTGTCAAGAGTCCTAATGTAGGACCTGCCACTAGTGAACTAATACACTATTATGAAGAATAATTAAAACCTTAATGTTTTCTGGAGAACTCTTCAGAATTTGGCTGTGTTTGTAGACCAAGCTTTCAGAATGTTGATGCCAACTTTGGACGTGGGCATTCATTGTAAAATGTTTAATTATAATGATGTGGCAAGTAGTCAGATATTGTTGGGAGATCTATTATAAAATATACTTCTGCTTGCAGCCAGGGTTATATGGGTACTGGCAAGTTTTTCAATAAGTTCCATTCATGTAATTCTAGGTGTCATACCCAAACCAGTTATACCCAGACCAGCTTATAGTGATGGCAGATTTGACTCTTGAGATTCTGAAATTCCATCCTGGGGACTGAAGATTCATTATTGCAAGGGTCCTGAGAATACTTCTGTGTACTGAGTGTTGATCTTTATTTCACTCCCCTCTCCTCTTTCCCCAAATGCAATGGAACTCAGTGTACTAAATAAGTAAGCATATTATAGCACCAGCTGGTGGTGCAGTGGATGGTGCACTGGGCCTGGAGTCAGGAAAACTGTAATCTTCAAAGTCAAATCTGGCCTTAGACACTTTTAGCTGTGTGAGATGCTGGGCAAGTCACTTAACTTCTTTTTGCCTCGGTTTCCTTAACTTTAAAAGGGGGATAATAATAGCATCAACCTTGGAGAGTTATTGTAAGGATCAAATGAAATAGTTTATTTAAAAAGCATTTTTCTTAGTTCCTGGTGCATCGTAGGCACGTAAATGCTTATTGCCATCATTTTCCTGAGCTGAATAAATGTCTTGTCCATGCATGTATTATTTTTAAAATGTGTGTGGTTGGTGATGTGATGGATAAAATAATACTTAGATATTTTATTGAATCTATGATCTTCTCAATATACTCCCTTCAGTAGTTCAGATCACACACCCCATCATTCCAGTTAGACTATATTCCATGTCTTCCAACCTTCTGGGGACTATCTTCTAGATCCCTTGATATTGTGTAGCATGCTGTTTATAGGTTATCCCTCACTAGTATTACATAATCCTTTTTTGTTCATTTATTTCCCTAATGGCATCCTTTGGGTTGCCTCTTCTGCACTGTTCTTTGTTCCTATATATTAGAGTTACGGCTTACCACTGACCGTTGGGTAATCTGCAACTTTTGTTTCCTTAAAAATTGGTATACTGTGACTAATAGCCATGTAGCATCGCCAGAAGTATATTGATGTTTAAAAAATATCTGAAGACAGAGAGTGGAAGCTATGGAGTATATATATTTGAGAGAAGAATCATTTGATGATTGTTTTCTAATATACATCAGTACTGCATTCAGCTTAGAAACTACTGTCCCAATATATTAACCCTTTGACTTGGCTTTTTACCTAAAGGTATGCTAAATTTCCTGCTTTTCTAACTAATATTTACTTTTTTTTTTCCTTTTTTGGAGGGGGAGGGCAGGACAATTGGGGTTAAGTGACTTGCCCAAGGTCACACAGCTAGTAAGCATTACAAGTCTGAGGCCAAATTTGAACTCAGATTATCCTGACTCCAGGGTTGGTACTCTATTCACTGTGCCAGTTAGCCACCCCATATTTACTTTTTTTTTTCTTTTGTTAATTTTTTAATTAATTTGTTTCCTTTTAGTTTACAAGATTCAATTCCACAATTCCTTGAGTTTCACATTTTGTCCCCCTCCCCTCCCTTCCCTTCCCTTCCCACCATGGCGGCATATACTCAAGTATAGGATCTATAATTACTTTCACGTTATACATTAGTCAGGTTATAAAGACGGATTGTATTAGATGGAATGAAAAATGGTAAAGAGGACATAAAACCAAACAAGAGGAGGAAAAATATCAGGTATTTTGCTTCCACCTTTATATAAACTCAGTTCTTTCTAGTTCTTTCTCTGGATGCACATATTTCTCTCCATCAAGAGTCTTTTGGGATTGACTTATATCACTGCATTGCTGAGAAGAGTCCAGTCTATCAAAGTTGGTCATCTTTTTGTACGCAAAATTGTGTACAAATTTCTCCTGGTTCTACTCTTTTCACTCAGCATCAGTTTGTATAAGCCTCTCCAGGTAAATATGAAGACCATCTGCTCCTCATTTCTTATAGCACAATAGTATTCCATAACATGCATATGCCACAACTTGTTCAGCCATTCCCCAATTGATGGGCACCCCCTTAATTGCCAATTCTTTGCCACCACAAAAAGAACTACTATAAACATTTTTGTACATATGGGTCTTCCTCCCACTTCTATGATCTCTTTGGGATATAACCCTAGGAGTGGTATTGCTGGTTCAAAGGTTATGAAATTATTTATAGCCCTTTGGGCGTAATTCCAGATTGCTCTCCAGAAAGGCTAGATCAGTTCACAACTCCACCAGCAATGCATTATTGTTCCAATTTGCCCACATCCTCTCCAGCATTTGTCATTTTCCTGTTTTGTCATCTTAGCCAATCTGACTGGTGAGATGTGGCACCTCAGAGTTGTTTTGATTTGCATTTCTCTAATCAATAGTGATTTAGAGCATTTCTTCATGTGCTTATAGATATCTTTAATTTATTTCTCTGAAAATTTCCTGTTCATTTCCTTTGACCATTTATCAATTGGGGAATGACTTGTATTCTTATAAATTTGACTCAATTCTCTGTATATTTTAGAAATGAGTCCTTTGTCAGAGACATAGTTTATAAAGATTCTTTCCCGATTTCCCACCTCCCTCTTAATCTTGGTTACATTGGCTTTGTTTGTACAGAAGCTTTCCAACTTTGTGTAGTCAAAATGAACCATTTTACATTTTATAATGTTCTCCAATTCTTGTTTAGTCATAAAGTCTTTCCCTCTCCACAGGTCTGACAGGTAAACTATTCCTTGTTTTAGGAGACTGCTTACAGTATCAACCTTTATACCTAGATCATGCACACATTTAGACTTGATTTTGGTATATGGTGTTAGATAATGGTCTATGACCAGTTTCTGCCATACTATATTCCATTTTTCCCAGCAGTTTTTGTCAAATAGTGAGTTCTTATCCCAAAAATCAGGGTCTTGCCACCCCATATTTACTGATTTTGAAAAATTATCTAGTTACCCATATAACTCTTTCTAAGTTGTGACTATGGAAATTTTTTTTTCTAAACTGGAAAAGGTGATCGTCACTTAAGTAGGCAATTAAAGGCATCTTAATATAGGTAGTATGAAAAACAATCATCAAATCAACAGTTGTTAGCAAAGATCATCCTATAAAAGTTGGGTCAGATCTTATTAATCCAGCTTGAATTGACAAAACTTATTTACCAAAACAGATGACCAACAAAAAGCCAAGTGAGTAAGCCCTTCTCTCCCCTCTACAGACTTCTGAACTAATCAAAATGAAAACTTGAAAAATCTTGAGGTCCTCTTTATTACCAGTTCATCTAGGGGTTTAAAAACTGGCTTTGGATTGCTTCCATTATTAGAAGGGAGAATCTCTCATTGAGTTTGACATTTTCCCCTAAATAAACACACCCTTTGCATTCCTATTCTTTTTACCCAGTTGTATATTTAAATGCTTTTCATTTTTTAAAGATTAGACTGTGTATAATCTTTACAAAATCCATTTGTTTTCTCTCTCTCTCTCTCTCTCTCTCTCTCTCTCTCTCTTCCTTTCCTCCCCTCTCTCTCCCCCTCCCCCCTCCCTCTCTCCCTTACCTTCTTTCCCTTACCCTTTCTCCCTCACCTTCTCGCTCTCCTCTCTTTTTCCCTCATTTTCTTCCCTCACCAGCTTCATCTCTCATCTCTTTCTTCCTCCTTCCCTCTCTCATGAGGTTAGAGTGTGACCAAGAGCACTACACCAAAATGTCCTTTTGAATTTCTCTGTTACTTTTTCGTCGTTTTATCCTTAAGGTCACAATAGAATTTTTTTAAACCAAATTTATAGCTGCAGTAAGAACAGGTCTCAGGTCAATTTCTTCACTTGAGAATTGCTATAGCCAGTTGGTTAGGATTCATTGTTCATCTTTCATTTGGGCATTACTGCCCTAACCTGGTAAAAATTTGTGAGCCAGTTATATGGCAGAAACTTTTCTTTGTTTTGAAGCCTTTACTATCAACAAGGAAAGAGTACTTATGCCCACAATTTGTTTAAAAGTATTTTCACTACTATGTTTCACATCAGTGCATTTATAGGATTGACATTTTTTAATGCATAACCTGAATATTTTCCCCAGAGTCTGGATTGCAAAACAAAAATGTGTGAGGAATTTTGTTATGAGAAAGCAAGTATAAGGGTTTAATTTGAATTCACTGAAGATAGTGGACTTCATAGATTTACAGTTAATGAGCCTTTTCTCTTTAAGTGTTATATCACAATGGGATTGCAAATAGTTCGAATTGACAGTTGAAAACATGCTGAGATAGGGAAACTTTAGAAACGGTTGTCTCTCTGGACAAAAGGTACCAGCTGGTAAGGATCTGCAAAGCATTATAGTTTATATAATAAATTAACTTTCAAGTGTAAGATGTAGCTATGTGTACTATATGTTAAAGTAAAAATTTTTACATGGATCTTGAGAGCCAATGCCAAGATGTCAAGTGTTTTTCTTTTTAGAGAATGCCTGTATTTTATTCTATTGAATACTAAATCTGTTTTACATCCATTTAAACTAAGGCAGGAAGTATTCATGGCTCAGCCTTTTAAATTGTCTCATTAAAATTTTTATTGTTTTATAGGTGTTTACTATATATACTTAGATGTTTTCCTCACTGTTGTTGGGTCCTTTTAGAATTATGTACTTTAAAAAATGACCAGCCAGTGATTGGTAATAATAGTATGTTATCTTGAAGTAATAATTGAAAGCAGAGGTGTACAAAGCATCTGCATTGCCCCTAAAACTCCTGAGTGCAGCTGAACCAGATTAAAATGTATTTGAGAAACATTTGCACTTTTTTACCTTTGATACCACTGGTTTAAAGGTTTTTTTTTTTTTTTTGGTGTTGTTCTCTTTCCTCATTCCAGAATATGTTTTTATTTTGGGCAAAGTGACTTCAGACTCCTTACCTCTTCTCTACTCTTCAACTTTCACTTAATTCATTATGCTGTCTGTGGCTCTGAGTAGTTGTTATTTGCCTAGAGCCATGCAGCCATTATGAATCAAGGACAAGACTTGAACATGGGTAATTTTTTTAGAGAGGGAGGATATGTCTTTTAAAATTTTTCAAATACTGAAAAAGTTTCCAAAATTATTTGGGGTTCTTCCACATTTGTGACCCCATTCCACTAAATTCACAGTCCTAGTTCCTTTACTATTGCTCTACTTTAAAGTGCCAACAATTCTCAAGAGTAGTTATATTAGCATTAAGTTCCCAATCTGCTTTATAGAGACCAGGGAACAGCTCTTGTAGAAATTAGATCTGGATGGATAATCTCATTTACATGACACTAAGTCATTTAGCATCAGTTCCATCAGAGGAGAGATTTTTCTGCAAAACTGGCCTATAGATCCATTTTCTCTAAAGTAACTTCCAAAACTCAGCCATCAGAATTATAGACTACAGCAAGAGGCTATTCGGCAAAATCTAGGTCTAGATCTGAGTCTAAATTCATATTATCTCATATACCTCCACCCAACCCTATGCTCTCAACCCCACAGCAGGATTTCATAAAGATTTCCTTTCCCTAGCAGCTATTTGAGAAAAATAAAACACAAAAACACTTCAAAGTCATGATGTTCAACCTGAGAGAATCAATGTGTCAGGCCACCCATCATACAGACTTCTGCCTCTCTAGTTTGTACCAAGACCACCTTCTGATCCCTTAGTCACAGTCAGGGAAGAGCAGGAGTCTGCACAGGACTGAGAATCCAGCTCTCAAGACTGTCCAGAGCCCCAGGAAACTTCATTTTACTTGGTCACCTTCAAGCTTACTGGTGATGAGTGAGGACTTTCTCTAGGTTAGATCCTGAGTTAGGGGGATTTGGTCTTCTGTCACCAAGTACTTATGTGACCCTGTACTTAGTGACTGCCTACTTTTCCTCTTGGCTTTAGCTCTGTATTGTCTCCTAAGTAAAAGTACTTTTGGCCCTTCTGGAGTTTCTTCTTGGGAAAGTCAGAGTCTCCAGGGATTTTTACTAGGCTTGAATATTGGTTTTAGCCTTTGCCTCTTCAGTTTTCTCACAGAGAATGCTTCTCTTTTTCTGTGTGACGTGAACTATTGTAGTAGCATCCCAATTTGTCTTTCTGCATCTCTTTCTTTTCCATTTCTAAACATACCTTCACATGGCTGCCAAATTTATATTCCCCAAACCCAGGTCTAATGTCATCCCCTGCCCATAAAGCTTCAGTGGATTTACTTTTGCTTTTCCTCTTCTGTCTCCATAGAGGGGTTCTCAACCTCTCATTTCTGGAACCTGGCTGGGAGCCCAGATTATAGAAAAACATTGGGGCAGCAATAAGAATAGGGAAAGAAGAGTGGGGAATGATGAGAACCTGCAGTTCTCTGCCATGCTCTGCTCCTGTCCCTGGGCTAGCTCAGTCCCTTGTCAATCAAAAAGGTGGAATTCTCAAGTATTCTTGACTCTTGAGGTTGGCTCTCTTTCCACAGTGATGTGCTGGTTCTTAGTTATTAAGGGTAAAATAAAACCATATGTGTATATTCATAGTGCATATTTTTATTAAGCAGATAATTACATGAATTTTGTTAATGGATGAGAATACATCGGGTTTTAATGTGTTTTTAACTTCTCCTCCCCCCCACAGATTATTACTAAATATGTGTATGAGCTCTTGGAAAAGGATTGCAATTTGAAAAAAATCTCACTTCCAGTAAGTATTTTTTAAAAGTTATTCCTGTTTATATTTCCAAATATGACTTTTATTTAAGAAAAAAAAAACTTTTAAGTAAATCTTAATTTCCTATATTTGAATTTTAAGATTTTATCATATTCATGACACAATTCAGAATAGGTTTTTTTTTTTTAAAAGATAGCATTGAACATAATGTTACATTGTATCTTGGAGAAAAATAATAGACTATTAGGGTAAACTTACTCTATGTACCTTGTAATAGGATATTATCTTCTTTGATTGTTATAAAATGTGTGTGTTCTGGTGGGGGTGTTCTGGTAATTCACTTTTATTATTCTTTAATCCAGAGTTTCTCATCCTTTTAAAAGAATGATAGTGAACATTTGGGCTACAGTTTGCCCCTGTCCTTTTCATTTGATTGACACAAGCATTTGTGTATTAAGAAGGAGCAGCCTAAGTTAAGAATCTTCTCTGTATTTTTCTTTGCTTTTAGAATGAAAATAATTTTGCATTCTCAGATAATTTCCTGATTTCTCCCCTTTTATATATTTTTTCTTTATTTCTCCTTTTCCCACTTTCATCCCCCAACTTTTCCCCCATTTTTTATTTGATATGCAAAACCTACCAGCTCTCACCTTTTGTGAGAATTGAATACTTTTCTGAAATTGTTGCACATTGTTGTGCTGCTGAGGTGAAGGCTTGAGAATCTGTTCTATCTTGTAGAAAATTCTTTTATCTTTTAGAGCAAAGTGTAAAATATTAAATTTTATGCATATTTCTTTCCTCCTTTGTAAAATGAGGAAGTTGGCCTATGCAGTGTTTTGATGTCCTCTCTCACTAATATTTTAGGCTGACAGATAAAAGCCATAACAGTAACAGCATTACTTATGTGTGTATAGCGCTTTACAACTTAAAAAGTGCTCTTAAGAAATAAAATAAAAAGCACTATTACATGTATATCTGATTTGATCCTCCCAATAATCTTGTAAGACAGGCAGGTACTATTAAATCTCTGCTACAGATGAGTAATTTAGTCTCAGTAAAGTCATGAGTGACTTGCTCATGGTTGTACAGCTACTAAATTACAGAGCTGAGACTCAGATCTTTCTATTCTGAATCTAGGTTCTTTCCATTATACCAAACTAAGAAATGATAATTTTACTATGTCACTAACCTAGTGGTCTTTTGGGCCATTTTATTTTCATTAAATTTTATTAATAGAAATTTAACTTTTTATTGAAGTATCAAAATTGATGATTTTAATTGCATATTTCAGGGGAAAAGTTTTAGTATTAGAACACTAAGGTCATGTAATGGACCCTCTTAAAATTGGGAGATGTGAGAATTTCATAACAATTGTTGCCCTTTCACCCCTAAATTTGATGGTACATTATAGAACTTCCTTGGAAGAACTTGGTTTTATTCTCTGTAGGGCCCAAAAAAGCTCAAAAGACTACTCCTTAGCTAGTTGCTAGGATCCTTTTATCATGTATATAACTATAAGCTTCAGTTTAATTCACAACTTTGTTCCTTTCTGAAATAAATGAAAACCAAATTCTTTGTACACATAAAACACATTTGTTTCCCAACTAATCTCTCCAAGCCTTCTTTTTGTTCACATTCCTTCCTCCAGTTATAGACTTTCTTGGCTTTGATCATAAGAGAGTGGAGCTAGATAGTAAAACTGCTTTCCTCAAAGGTAGTTCCAGATATTACTACCTTCTCTATTCTTCCTCTCCCTCTAGCTCAGCCTATTCTTCTCAAGGAAGGGCTTTGAAAAATCACCGACCTACCCTTGTTTTCTCTCTCTGACTATGTCTAATTTTGCATGATTGAATTGTGTGCATGTGTTCAACTTTGGAGGTTTGCTGAGAACTTATCAGGGTTTCAAGTCCTAATTTCTCTAGGTTTAGCTTCCTAAATTATAAAGCATATTGCTTTTAGCCAGGCTGTTACCAATATCCATAATTTAGAATTCTTAGATTTTCTTACACTAGATTAAATAATTTACTTAAAGGACTTCATGTTCATTGCTACCCCACCATAATGATTGAGTCCTTTAATTGTTCAACATTTAGGATTGGTGTGACCACTTTGAACTCTTATACATTTCTAATGTGCATTAGATGATGTTGCTGGTATATATAATTATTAAAGTAGAATGAGTATTTGTAGTTTTAAAAGAGAACCTGAGATAATTCCTGAAGATATAAATTCATAGACATGAGTTTTTCACCGAATACAAATATTCAAATTATTATACAAATTATACAGATATTAATAGGTTAATGTGCTTTATTTCAGATAGCGACTAAAACTAGGGTCCTTCCTATCTTCAAGTAATAATATATTCTGTTGTGCTTATAACAAAACTAGAATGATGCCAAAATCTGACAGGCTTAAAAAAAATCCATTATTTTTCTTCTGAACCAAGAGGTGAACTTCTGTATTTGGGTGGTTTCTTTATCTTGAATCAGGTTTTGTAGGTATAGACTCATGAAGGTTAGCATAATCTCTGGCATAGCTTATATATTTTCTGTTGAATACTTAGAGCTCTTTTCTCAGAAAAGCAGAACAGTTGGCTAAGAGTTTTAATATTATTCCTTTCTCTAAAACTAGATTTAAACAACTTAAGAGGAAATTTATTAATTATTCTTTTAGCAGCATTTTTTGGAGAACAGTAGTGCCAGTGGGCAATGTTTACAGTGCCCACGATCATGATAAAGACCATAACTATAAGTATTGCATGATGTTCCATCACAAAATATAACAGATTCTCCAGATAGGGAATAGAACTGAAGGATTTATTTAGACACCAGAAAACTGAATCCCAAAACCAGTAAGCCGATTCCATCATAGTACCAAAGATATTCAGAAGCCATAATAACACTGAGAGCCACAGCATCCTTCAGCCTTCCCACAAACTAATACAAGATCAATATTTACTCATGAGCTTATCTGACTCCTTGCTTGAGAGTTCTCTCTCCCCCCCAGGGTCTGGCTAGCTCTCATCACCAGCTTCCTGTGGGCTCTACTTCCCTTCAGCAAAACTCTTCCCACCACAGGCTCCATGTGACTATATTCAGCCTATTAGGGTTAGAGTTTATCTTCACAGCAGGGAAACTTCTTGTGGACTCTGCTGCACCCTTCAGCAAATTCCCTCCATCACAGACTCCATGTGATTGCATTCAGCCTATTAGGGGGCAGAGGAGATCTTCACACTCCCCCCTAGGTCTATTAAGGGGCAGGGAAGATCTTCAAATTCCCAGTCCCATTACAAGAACTTACAGAATTTAAAAGTTAAAGGCATAAGAATGCTTCCAGTAATTTTCATTAAAAATTTACTGGTGTATTGTTGGTGATTTGTTTCTTGATTTCCCATTCCTACTTTTATATCTTTCTCCAGTTGCATTCTCTCCCCCTCCCCCATCACCTGGTACTGTGATGACTATGTTTTTAGCTGAATGAAAGTTCTCAGTTTCCTTTTTAACCTCCCAGTTCTGCTTGGACAAACATTGCAATTGAGTAAAGTGAGGCCAAATGTTCCCCATCTCAGGGACTGAATAACACCACTTTTGCTCCATTTTCAGGCCCTGCTGGCTTGGATCATAAGAGACTAGGGCTGGATATTGAACCCGGTCTCCTGAAAGGTAGTGTAGAGTATTGCCACTGGGCCAGTTGGTGTGCTTTTCTAGTATGTTTTGATGCTGAACTAAGTTTATAAGAATGCAGTAAATATAGTGTTGCTTATGTGAAAGAATATGCATATTATCTTTGGAGTTAAATCTGTTGTTATTCATTGTGAAAATTACAGTTTGGTAATTCCAAAGGGAAAAAAATGACAATACTGCATGAAATGTTTTTCACCTCCATAGTATATCACATAACTAAATTTAAAAATCACCCTGGTTACCAATGAATAGATTTTAAAATGTTTTTAAAATTTTTTAATGGAAATTTGATATTAGACTGAATGAAAATTAATGAAATACTAGCTGAAAAATATTAGAAATTTTAAGTTTATTAACAGTTCACTTTCTATTTGTATAGATTATTGACTGAAATAAGGCAGCTAAATAACATGACTACACTATTTCATTATATTATGTTCTGATTAAAAATCAGATTTAATACCATTCAAAACAATTCAAAACTGAATCAACAGCTACAAATTGCTCTATGCAGTCTCACTGTGAGTAGACTAGATGTTATTTGAAGTTGATTTGCCAATAAAGTGAGCTTGTACAAAAGAATGACCTTTATGTTCATTCCTTAATGAAAGCTTTGTTTAATGAATTACCACTGTTTGAAGATAAATTGGTTTGGAAAAAAGTAAGGGTTTTTTTTTCCCCTAAATTTAATTAACTTAACAAATGAAATTTAAAAATTATATTTTCATAACTAATAATAATTTATGTTTTAAAGTTAGTGCTTTTAAACTGTGTATAATAAGTAATTGTTAGCAAGTTTATTGGTTCAGAGTGCTGTATTAAACTGAGGGGGAAAATAAGTCTACCATCATCATTTCAAAATAATTTCCTTCTCCTTAAATCATGCGTAAGTCATTTTTCATTTACTTTTGTCTTAACTTTATTAAATATTTTAATTGTCTATCATCTTTTAGCTCTCCTTTACTCAACTAAAATTAATATGTGCATTTTGACTTAGTTACCTCCAAAAATCTTTTTGAGTAACATTTTAAATAGAGCACAGTTACATTTTTGCATTCTAAAGAAAGTTAACTGTATTTTTATGTTAAACTCATTACTCTAGACTTAGGAACTCAGTATTATCAGTGTTTGACAAACTGATTCAAATTCCTTTGCTGCCAAAAAAAAAAAAACCAACTATAGTCAAAGAAAGAAAGAAGAAAGTGAATGATAGTTGGGATTAGAGAGAAGAAACTTACTGATAAATTGTCTTATTTTAGTAATTAGAGGCTTCACTGACTTTCATTAGAGATTTATTGATACTATAATTTTTACATGTTTGATAAGGGAGGGGCTAGAAATGTCTTATTTAAAAATGTTGATTGATGTTATTTTTGTCATTTGTTTTCTTATTGCCCTCTAATTCATGCTTCTATTTTCTATGCATAATATGTTTTTTGGTAGCAGTCATTTTAATTTTTATCTTTTTTCTTTTGTCCTTTGTTTTTATTTTTTCTTTGTTATTTTCCATGTTTTCAGTCATATTCATTTTTATCATCTGCTCTTTCTTGTTTTAGATAACTAATGCATGTAAAATTGATGTAATTTTGCTAAGCTTCATTCCTTTACTACTGCACAGTTACTAATAATGAGGCTATCATTATTCCCCCTTAATATTTCTCATATATTTAGTCTTTTACTTTCACATTGCTTTGTGATTATGCATTTATTAATCATCTTAATATGCTTTCTGAAGTAGGAATGTATTATCTCCACTGGTGACAAGAACCTGATTGAAAAAATATCCTGCCTCAGAAGTCAGTGATAGAGCTTGGTTTAGAGTTCTGGATTTACTAGTTGCCTTTTTACACTATTTATTTTGATTCTTGATATTTCCCCATGTGAGATAATGATAAGAAATCTTTAATATTTTAATATTTTCCAACATAGTTTATATTTTAAAAAAATTTGTCTATATAGACACTATGCTATAAGACCATCATTGAGAATTAATGAAATTATTTGAAAAGTGAAGAAAATTGAAATGTAACTCAGTTTTCAATCTTTTATCTTTTGCTGTCTTTTTTTTTTTTTTTTTTGGTGTATGATGGTGGTGCTAATAGCAACAAAAGCTTGGAAACTAAGAACATTTTTTGTTCTTAAAAAAATAAAAGCTAAACTTTTCTGAAATTTTCTCCTAATTATTCATTAGTATTAATGAAGAAGTTGAAAAGATATGTTATACAATACATAAATCAACCTTTTAGAGTTGAAACTTAACATCAAATTGGTTTGTGTGTGTGTGTGTGTGGGGGGACAGACTAGGTACCATGATTCTTAAAGTCCACTTCTGTCTGAGCTTATTATTATTACAAAGCAGTAGTTACTAATGAGCTTAGAAGTAACCCTCACATCCCTCAGTTTTTGTTTGTTGTTATTTTTGAGTAGTAAACTCAAACCTGGGCTGGATGTCACTGCTCTACAATAACACAGAGCAAGAGTTGGTGGTATAGATGGTGAAACAGCCAAGTTAGTTCATTCCCTAACTGTCTTCCTGTTTAGTAGTCATTGAATCAGATCATACATTGAAACTGGAATTAGTTAGGAGGGGTATGAAGAAAAGTAGTAATGTTCTTAGTAATAACTGCTGATATTTATATCATGTGTTAGAGTAGGTTGTGTTCATGTGATTAGTAAATGGGGAAGGGGAGTCAGAATTCAAACTCAGTTCTTCTGACTCCAAATCCATTATTTTTTCTACTATACTACACTCTAGGGTTAACTTTTATGTTAAATACATAATCAAAGCCTCAATTTTTGCATGGAAAAATTTAGATTGTCTTTTTTGGGCGTTGATTTATGTGTCATAATTTAGTTCTCATAAGGCTGAGAAATTCCTTTTTAAAATTATCTTCCAATAAAATAGTTATCCTACAGAGAATGGTTAGACTAGATGATATATCAGACATTTTATAAAAAAGTATTGAATATAATAAATTTATAAGTTTATATAATCATAGATAACCAATGAATAAAGGCTTACAATAGTGTGGACTTAAAGTTTTGATTCATGACTTAATTACTACATATATAGGGAACAGGGAACAAAGTTTGTGTATATGGATATTATAGAAGCTGTATTAGATGACAATCACCTTTTAGGAAGTTTTCAATAACTTTCTATTGTTCCATTTGGCATTAGCTATTGTTTCTAGCAAAAAAGATTTGTTTCTCCTTCTACAAATATACTTCCAGTTGGATCTTTTTTCTTTGTAGGTTTAAATAAAGATCAACATTTAAAGTCTCACTTCCTTCTTCATAACATTATACTAAAAAACTTCATTATGCCTTTCTTGTTTCTCAATCTAAAAAATGTAATTTAAATTTCAGATGAATGTTGTGCATTGTAATCTATTTCACAGCTTTGTGATGTCAATATGATCTGTGGGTATCTTTTTTTTTATAATTTGTAATAGCAGCCATTTTTATTTATATATAAACATAAAATTTGTACTCACTATTTAATTCTTTTTAATTACAGGTAGATGCTACTGAGAGTGAACCAAAGAATTTTATCTTTATGAGTGAGGATGCAATGACTAATCCAGACAAACTGATGGTTTTAATTCATGGTAGTGGTGTTGTCAGGGCAGGTCAATGGGCTAGAAGGCTTATTATAAATGAAGATCTGGACAGTGGCACACAGATACCTTATATTAAGAGAGCTATGGATGTAAGTGAAATTATTTCTTTTTTGTTATTTTTAGTTCTGTTTTATTATGTATTAGAAATTACAGTTTCAGTTTTATTCAGTTTCATGAAATGTGTGGGCTCAGGATTTTAACATGTCCTGAAGTGTATTTCAGTCTTTAAATTGTAATTAGTTTTCTCACATGAAACGTGTTGAGTTATCTTGTTGTTAAAGAAAGAAAAGTAAGGGAATAGGAGCTAAGAAAGTTTCTTTAGAAAGTTCCCTCTGCAATGAAGATTTGACATTCTGAATTTTTCTTATACTTTTTCATCATATTCATCTCTTTGAAATAACAATCGAGTATTTTTTTTTTTAAACATCACTTATTCAAATGCGGCAAGCATATATTAAGTGTGAAACATTGTGCTTGGTGCTGGGAATATAAAGAGAATAATGAGACATTTCCTGCCCTCAAAGAGTTTACTTCTTACTGGGGGATACAGCATCTGTGCAGATAAATACAAAATTGAAAGTAAGTTTGGCAGTAAAATCACTATAAGCTTTCATGAATTGTTGTTTTCTGGAGTTTAAAACTAAATAAATCTTGTTCCTTGAAAGAAAAATGTAGAACTAATTTTGGTATTTGTGCCCATACTTAAAAAAAATATCTGCTTAGCATCTTGATTTCATTTTTGCACAGGTCTCATACAAAATACCTTAGGAAATGTCAAAGGAAAATAAAATTGTAAATTACATGTTTATCTAGTTATTCATATGAAATCAACCTTTATAGAAAAGATATTTATTGTAAAATTCATATATTTTCTTTGTGTTACATTTAAGATTTTGTTTTTCCATCTTGTCATGCAATTATTCATGTCATTATTTGTCTCTTTGGGTTTTATTGCTTCATTCATAAATTCTGCAAACTGTCAATTTTTTTGGAAGCACAGTTTATTTTTATATGCAAAAATAGAGATTTTCATAGAATAAAGTGAAATTATATCTTATTTAAAAGATTTATTCTTAGAGCAAGAAAGTAATTTATTTCAGGGATATTATTATATGCATCTATGGGTTATATTTTATTGAGAAGTGTATAGTACTAATTTTTTGTGATGAAAATTGGATAGATATGTTTAAAGGAATACACTTATTCTCCTTTCCATTAGTTCTTAAATGTTAAGAACAAGATTCATTTTCAAAAGAAAATTTTCTTTGGAGAGTTTTAGGGTTTGTATCAACATCTTGATTTGTCTGTCAGCTTTTTTATTCATCACATACAACAAATGGGTGAATGAATTGGATTTTGATTTGACCAGTAAAAGGTGGTAACCAGCTAGCATCTTGAGACTAAATACCCTTTAATACTGAAGGGGCTTACAGTAAACAGGTTGTATCAGACTATGTTTTTCATTCTGTGCTTTATTGTTGTACTTTTTTTACATTTAAAAATGAATGCCACTATAGACAGATTCAAGTAAAATATTTTTTGTGAAATATGATTTTTTTTAAAAAGTTCATATTTTTAACCTCATTTGGTAAAGGAAATCAAATTTTTTTAAACCTATTTTTCAGAAAAGGGAAAGTGTCCTGAATGATGATTTCATTAGTTTGGAAAACTCCTAATGGGGGAAATCCTTTCCTTCATACAGATCAGCAACTTGTCTGTAACTTCTAGTCCTCAAGGGTTGTTTGCTATGCTGAGGAGAGTGGCAGTGCTTGAACTTGAGACTTTAGGACACCAAGGCTGCACTGTACTCATTACATATGATTTCTCACTTTTGATTAAATAATAAATGTACTTTTACTGGAGAACCAATAATTTGAATTTGCTTTCCATAGACATTATTTTTTCCACATATACTCTTATTACTTTATGCTATTCTATATATACCTTTTACAATGTCTCATCATCTGTATTCATTGGTTCTGCCATATTAAGTTAGCAAGACTTTTTAAAATTCATGTTTCTAAAATAAAGTATTTTGATTTTATACTTAAATTCACTTGTCATTGACCTAGCATCAGAACTCAAGTTGTCATTTCTTTTTTTTAGTTTAATCTGCATTTATTATCATTTTTTCCATTACTTTCTTAAGTCTAGACAATCAGTAAAACAACAAATCAAGCCCTGTTTTGTAGCATTTGACTATTTTCTTTTTCTTTTAAAGTTAATTTATTTACTTTTAGTTTTTAACATTTACTTTCATAAGTTTTAAATTTTCTCCCCCTCTCTTCATTCTTCCCTTCCAAAGATGGCATGCAATCTGATATAGGTTCTACATATTCTATTAAACTTTCCTATTTTCACATTAGTTATGTTGTATAGAAGAATTATAATGAATGGAAGAAACCATGAGAAAGAAAACAAAACAAACAAACAAACAAAAAAGAAAATAGTCTGCTTCTCTCTGCATTCAGACTCCACAGTTCTTTCTCTGGATGTGGATGACATTTTCCATCATGAGTCCTTTGGAATTGTTTTAGGTTCTTTCGTTGCTGAGAAGGGCTAATTCTATCAAAATCTGTCATTGAACATGTGGCTGTTACTGTGTAGAATGTTCTGGTTCTGCTCACTTCACTCAGCATCAGTTCATATATGTCTTTCCAGGTTTTTCTGAAGTTGGCCTGTTCATCATTTCTTATAGCACAATAGTATTCCATTAAATTCATATACCACAACTTGTTCAGCCATTCTCTGATTGATGGGCATCCCTTCAGTTCCAGTTCTCGAACACCACATAAAGAGCTGCTATAGGGGCGGCTAGGTGGTTCGGTGAATAGAGCACTGGCCCTGGAGTCAGGAGGACCTGAATTCAAATCCGGCCTCAGATACTTAACACTTACTAGCTATGTGACCTTAGGCAAGTTACTTAACCCCAATTGCCCTGCCTTCCCCCTCTAAAAAGCAAAAAAAAAAAAAGCTGTTATAAATATTTTTGCACATGTGGTTCCTTTTCCCATTTTTATGATCTCTTTGGGATACAATCCTAGAAGTGGTTTTGCTGGGCCAAAGAGTATGCACATTTTTATAGTCCTTTGGGCATAGTTCCAAATTGCTCTCCATATTGGTTGGATCAGCTCACAGCTCCACCCACAATGAATTAGTGTTCCAACTTTCCCACATCTTCTCCAGCATTTATCATTTTCCTGTTTTGTCATGTTAGCCAATCTGATAGGTATGATGTGGTACCTCAGAGTTCTTTTAATTTGCATTTCTCTAATCAGTAGTGATTTAGACTACTTTTTCATTTGACTGTAGTTAGCTTTAATTTCTTCCTCTGAAAATAGCCTGTTCATATCCTTTGACCATTTATCAGTTGTGGAATGACTTGTATTTTTGTAAATTTGACTCAGTTCACTATATATTTTAGAAATGAGACCTTTATCAGAGACACTAGTTGTAAAAATTCTTTTCTGCTTCCCTCCTAATCTTGTCTGCATTGACTTTGTTTGTCCAAAATCTTTTCAATTTAATGTAATCAAAATTATCCATTTTGCATTTCATAATGTTCTCTATTTCTTGTTTGCTCATAAATTCCTCCATTCTCCATAAATCTCCCAGGTAAACTATTCCTTGCTCCCCTAATTTGCTTATAATATCAGCTTTTATATCTAAATCATGTACCCATTTGGACTTTATTTTGGTAGATGCTGTCAGACATTGGTCTGTGCCCACTTTCTGCCATACTGTTTTCCAGTTTTTTTCAGCAGTTTTTGTCAAATAGTGAGTTCTTATCCCAGAAGCTGGGGACTTTGGGTTTATCAAAAAGTAGGTTGATATAATCATTGACTACTGTGTCGTGTGTACCTAACTTATTCCACTGATTTCTTCCTCTATTTTTTAGTCAGTACCAAGTAGTTTTGATGATTGCTGCTTTATAATATAATTTAAGATCTGGTGTGGCTAGGATGTGTGTCATTTCTTATTGTACTTAGGTTGTAAAGATGAGATTTGGGGGATGAGGCAAACAGATTGTCCCCTTACCTTATCCTTTCTTCTTATTGAATAATATACCAAATAGAAGAGAAGAAATGGTTTGTGTCACTGAAGAATGAGACTTAACTTTTTCTACTCAAAATGGTACTGGTGATATACTTAGAGCCATAGTAGTCCATTGTTTAAATAATCCTTACCTTGTTTCTTAGGAAGGCCTGGCAGGTTATGCATGATACCTTGGCAAAAGAAACAAACCATCACAGTAATGTGTAGTACTTATTCATTTTTGCAAACTTCATAGGTTGTTTACCGCACTTATATTTTTTTCCTTTATTTTTTGTTTTGTAGCTGTGTATATACACTGTCATTAGTTTGTAAGTTTAGGATCCTGAGCTCACATTTAAGAGGCTGTTCATTTTGTATTAGGTAATTCCTACAAACTGGGAGTTAAAAAAATTTTCATTTTATAAACCAGATATTGTTGTTTATAAGGACCCTTTCTGAACAAATTTTAAAAACTATTATTTCAAAACTTAACAGAGTTCTTAGGATATTTACCTTGGCTTCACCACATGACTATAACCATATAAAAGTAATAAGTAGTACATAAAGTTTCGTATCTAAAATAGATATTGTCCTGAAATAGGTATTGCTTTGGAACTAGTCTTTATTGTCTGTATTTCATGATGCTAATAATAATTCTAATTTCATAATTATGAGTTTCTATTTTAAGTTTCTTTTTTTAAGTGGAGGGCCATGTAGAATTGACAGGGCTGAAATTAGGTTCATATAACTCAAGAATAAGGAGGATCCTTTCAGGCCATCAAGTACGGTCCGTTGTCAACAGACATCCTAGGCCCATGTCAATTTGATCACACGTATGTTGTTGTTCCATAGCCCTTCTTAGCAAATCATTCTGATATTTAAGAATGTTTATTGAATATAATAAATTCTGAATATTAAAAACCCTGATTGGTTAGGGTTCATTTAACCAAGCAGTTTAGGAATTGTTCAAAATTGATTTTTTTCCTGGTCTAATCTTCTACATTTAGAGATTCTTTTGCTGTTTGTTTATAACTCTAGCAAGGCGAGCAGGTAAAACCTAAGTCATTTTTCTGTCTCTCATTCAACAAGCATTTATTAACATCATTGTTAAATACTGATTTTTATCTATGAATACTTAACTGTCTTAACCTTTCGTTAATTTCAGTACATTCTCTAAAAAAGGAACTTACATTAAAAAAAATAAAATTCTTTTCTTCTATATGTTAAAGACTCAGTTATTGCCATGGCTACTTATAAAATATTTAAATAAATTACCCAGTTAGTTACTTCTCCTGATTTTATCAAAAGGAACCATTTGAATCTAGGAGTTAGAAAACATCATGTCATAGTATAAGAAATATAGCAAATTTCAATATAATTTATAATATGATTTGAAACCTTAGGAGATGATATATATATTGGAGCATTTGCTTAAATAAATACTCTTCTACTCTTTGGAGATCATCGTAATGGGAATTGACTTGTATTTTAGCTATGTTAGTGATTTCAGAAATGATTTATAGCCTTTTAGCTTTTTATCCCTTATATTCCTTTGTAGCAAAATGAATGTTAGCTTACATACATTAGTGCTTATGTACTTGCTTTATAATTTGTTAGACTTTCTTATCTTTTTCACACAGATTTGCAGTTCAGTGAATTATTTACAGGATAATAGACACTTTTTTTCAAAAAAAGTTGTTGGAGTCATTAGAGATTGTTTCAAAGGAATAGGGTATGACTTTTACCACTATTCTAAGTTAGTGTATTCTTTTTGGCATCTACCTCTTAAGTCTAAATCTCTATGTCCAGAGTTCTTCCTAGAGTGAATGCAAGATCATTTTGATCTAAGTAATGTGAAGGAATCAGAATTTAACAAAGGTGATCATGTGGAAATTTCAGTAGAATTCTATGGATCAGATACGAATGCTGGGTAAGAAAATAGAAATACTTATTCTTTTCTATATGGGGCATTTCCCTGGCTATTATTAACTACAGTGTTATTACAAAGAAATTCAAATAATAATTTAATCAAAGTTAAATAATTGCATTTATATAGTGCTAAAATATGTTGGATATGATATCAAAGATATGTTTCATGATCAGGAGTCATAAAAACTGTACAATTCTTTAGATTCTTTTAAAATAATACTTTTCAAAAATAGTGATTTTTAAAAATAGCTATCAGGAAGAATTTATTCAGTGGTTACATGGGTTCTCTAGTAATAGTCTAGCATTGACTTAACCATTTCCAAAGATAGATTGATACATGCATAAATATATATACATACACATATATTTAAATCTATGTGTGTTTGTATGCATATGTATATAAACTTAAGAATATATTTAAATATCTTTAAAAATTGGATTTATACTGTGTTTAAGAACAGTAAATTTAAACTAAATTAAGGAACCTCTGAAAATATTTAATATAATGAAAATTTTCTCCTTAAAATATAGGGTACATATAAAATATTAGAACTGGATCATTTTTTATTCTGGGTTGAAAAAATTCAGCAATTCAAAATAAAAAAAATTAATCGTAACTCATAACAAATGTTGATTAAAGAAAATAGACGTCATTACATAATAGAGTTCATAGAAGATTGTTCAAGACATGAATCCCAGAAAAGGTTAAAAGCTTAGCATATTACTGAATTGACAGGGTATATAAACCCACACCAGCCCCTACGCCAGTGAAGGAAAACAATGAGATGACAGCTCTTGTGTTTGGAGAGAGGTTGTTAACGACAGCTTATTCCTTTATGATTTCAACTCTTGACAGAAGACAGGTCTGCTTGTTGCATCATGGCAGATGTATCATTACCTTCTGGCCCTGTCATGAGTGAATTGGAAAAAACCCACTTGCAGTTCTGAAAATCCAATTACTTTCAGGAATTTTGGGTACCATTTCTAAGACAGATGTGAATAAGCCTTTCTTTGATAGCTGTTGGCCTCTCCTTATCCATCATTGTTCTGTACTTTTGATTTGAATGAATTTTGCAATGAATTTTGAGCTAATTAAGTATGTTTCGAATCTTTTTTTTTTAGTATCTTGTAAGTTATATAATAGCATATATAATAGCACCATGTGTTAAATTGTTCCCCTGACACTGACCAAACTAAAATATTAATATAAGCTTTTTCTTATGTACATGACTTGAAGTGAGGATTTTAAGAGGAGAATAAGCTATTTTCACTAACAAGTACAGGAAGAAGAGAGAGAGCCATGCTTAATATTAAAGTAGTTTGGGATAATTTTTAAATGAAAATGTTGCCCTATAATTATTATATATTTTTATAGTTTTCTATTATATGCATATCCGAATTATACATTTTCCCCTCTGACTTATTGAATACCTAGAAGTGACTCTGGAGAGTTAGAAAGAGAAAGAGGGGGTGTGGATTTTTGAAAGTATGTCAAAAGCCTTGGGGTTTGCATAGTATGATCAGAATTTCAATGGAGGTTGAGATGAGTTTAAATGCATAGACGGTGAACAAAAAAATCTTGTTTAATTTCTGTCATGTTGTTCTTTTTTTAGTCACTCTGATGTCTTTTTCAAATCTGCTTTACTCTTGAGCTTTGTGCTACTATATTCAAGATCTGGGTTTTTCTTCTTTTTATTTCGTTTTAACTGCTGATCCCTTTTCTGTGGTGTTGCTTCCTTTAATATCAGCTGAAGCGGTCTGAATTGCTGAATCAAAGCTGTTTTGGAAGAGAGACAGTGTTTAAGATTGTGCAGGGTGAGATTCTCTGGGTAGAAGGTAACACTTCCTGCAGTTATAATCAATGCACTTGACACTTTCAAAGGCAGGAGAAGCCATGACTTGCTCAGGGGTTAAACTTTTAAAATAACTTCCCTAGGGAAAAATGCCATCAATAAAATGGAATAATTAGTTGAAGATTCTTGGGTAGCCTAGGTTTATAAAGAAAAGATTAGAGAATAGGTCAGGTTTGCATTTACACTCTTGCTTTTCTTTTCCTTTTTTAAAAAAGCTTTTATGCTTTTGTTTAAATTTCATGTAGCTCTTAAAATTCTTTAAAAAAGCTCATTTCTAATATTTTTTTGAGTATCTGATTTACATAATTGAATACTTTTATTTGTGGAGCACTATAAAGAAGAGGATGCAGTTCTTTTAAAACTAATAGGAAATAATTAGTTGAATATAAACTTGTAAAAATCAGAGATGTACCAAATCATGAAAATAGTTCTTTTAGTAGTAGAAGACTCAGACTCTTAGCCTAACTCAATAGTCTTTGTATGGCCAATAGCTTTTATTCTTATAAGGTTTATAAATAAATAAGTAGCATTTTAAAGAGTGGGGTTGTCACAGAAAGTGAATTTATAACCCAAAATTATAGTAGCATTCCAAGGTTATTCATTGCTTGTTTTTGTATGTTCTTTTAGACTGTAATACATATGAATTGTCAAAAACATATTTTAATTAAAAATTCTAGTTGAAAGAATATTTTCTATATAGAACTTAAATACTACTGTTATTATTATATACCATGGTTTTAGTTTGAAAAAAATTTTTGTTTTGTAAATATGTTGCTTTATTATTTTTGCAGGGTTTGCAACTTAAATTTTCTTTAAGAAAAAGTCATTGCAGATGGTAATTCTGGACAGAAGCAACACATGACTGTCTAGGTTAAGGAAATATTATCGATTTAGTATCAGTAATTTATGACAATTAAGATCCTCAGAAATCTAATAGGGAATTTTTAAAGTTAATGCAATATATACATTAAAACTCATTTATGGGGGTATAGAAATCTATCTTGCCCTACAAGAAAGTAAGAGGGGGTTTGGGGGAATATAAGAGAGGGCAGATTGGGGGAATATAAGAGAGGGCAGATTGGGGGAAGAGGGGTATTCAGTATGCTTGCCATCTTGGAGTGGAGGGTAGGGCAGAGATGGGAAGAAAATCTGTAACTCAAAATCTTTGCGAAATTAATGTTGAAAACTAAAAATAAAATTTAAAACTTCATTTATGTTTTATGTAATTTTTTGAAACATATTCACCTCTTTCTAACTATCGTGTAACTGACATTTATATTAGTGCTTTAAGATTTTCAAAATGCTTTACATATATTATCTTATTTGAACCTTACAAGAAATCTATGAGTAATATATATATTTTTATGTGTGTATATGTCTTATTTATGCCTTTTGTTTTTACAATATATTTTGTTTTTATATTACTTTTCTCGAAATATACCTTCCCTTTCCTGTCCACTTCAGGATTGAACCATTCCTTATAAAGAAGAAAAAAGTAACTAGAAACACCAGGTATAGTTATTGCATTTGACAACATAAACAACATTCTGTTTTGATTTTCTCTTAGCTCTTAACCAGGAGGAGGGAGATTTGTGTTATTTCATATTCTCTAGGACCATGATCACTTCTTCAGTCACTCTTTTTGCTTTAAATTTCTGAGTTGTGCTTAAGTTTAGTGACTTTTTTCACTTACATAATTGTAATATAGAAATTTTATTTTACTTTGTATTGGTTCTTACAATTTTTTTTTTCATTCTTCTCTGAATTCATAGGATCTTAGATTTAGAGGTAGAAGAGACCTTAGAGTCATCTCTTGCGACCTCTTCATTTTACAGATGAGAAAACTGTGACTTGCCCAAAGTCACTTAGTAAGTAGCAGAGCCAGTATTTGAACCCAGGTCCAAAGACTCCAAATCCAGTGCTGTGTTCTTTCTACTCTACAACTTTGCATCCCTTTACGTTTTCCATTTCTTATTGCAAAATAATAGGCTATTACATTCAAATGTCACAGCTCTTTTCAGTCATTTCCTAATTGATTAGCATCCATTTTGTTTCTTTTTTCTGTTTGTTTCCACAAAATGTACTCTAAATATTTTGGTATATATTGAAATTTTTTTTTTCTCTGACATCCTGAAGGACATATGTAGTATTGGGATTGCTAGGTTTAAGGTGTGAGCCATTTAGAAATTTTTCTCTTGCCTAATTCCAAAAGGATATTCAGAGCAGTGAGACCAATTCACAGCTTCACTAATAAAGCATGCCTATCTTCCCATAGCCTTTCCAATAATGACTGATCCCATTTTATGTCATCTCTGACAGTTTCTTTTTTAAATTGTGTATGTTTTACTCATTTTGGTATTTAAAAAATCCACTTTTTTCTCTTTCTCATCTTCCTTGTCCTCCGAGAAAAAACAAAAAACAAAAAACACAAAACACTTATGATGAATGTGCATAATCAGACAAAACAATCCCCATATTGGCTATGTTAAAAAAAAAGTCACAATCTATACCCTGAGTTTATCGCATTTCTGCCAGGAGATGGATTTGTTGTTCCTTTGAACAATATTGGTGTTAAAATTGTTCTCCTGATTCTGCTCACTTTCCCATCAGTCTATATAAATCTTCTAGGTTCCTCTATACTGCCTTTTTCTTCATTTATTATAACACAATAGCATTCCATTACATTCTTATACCATGATTTGTTCAGCCATTTTCTAATTGATGGACATACCCCTTAATTTCCAATTCTTTGGCATCACAGAAGAGCTGCTAGAAAAATATATATATATATATATATATTTTTTTTTTACATGTAGCTCCTTTTCTTCTTGCTTTGATCTCTTTGGGGCATAGGCCCACTAATGATATCCATCTTTCTCAATTAATTTCCAGTTTGTGAAGTGGACTCTCAGTTGTTTTAATTAGCTGACATTTCTCTTACAAGTAGTTAAGTATAGCATATTTTCAAATAGTAATTTATAATTAGCAGTTCTTGTGAAAATTGTTTATATCATTTGACTACTTATCAATTGGGGGAGTGCTTTTGGAATTTTATATTTGGGTCATTTCTCTATATGACTTAAATATCAACTTTTATTGGTGATATTTATCACAAATTTGGGTTTTTTTGCACCCCCCTCCCAGGGTTTCATTTATTGTCTTCCCACTTATTTTGTTCATGTAAATAATACATATTGTTATCCCCATTTTATAGATTAGGAAACTGAAGCTCAGAGAATGGAAGGTGACTTGTCCATGTATATAACAATTAAGTGTCAGAGTTGGGAGTCCTTAATCAGTGTGTTATAGCTTTTTGACTTCCAAGTCCAGGACTCTCTTCACTATACCAACCTGTGTTTCTTAGATAATTTAATATTTTTCCTAGGTATTTGAATGGTATGTTCTAAGAAAAGTTGAGAAGAGAGACATGGACAGGCTTACCTGAGGCCATATAGGAGATTTTTCCCCAAAAGTTAACACAAGATGTCATTATAATCCCTGGACTCTTTACTGCTGCTTTTATATTCATACCTCACCACCTCTTACGGTATAGGCTTGTTTCATTTTCTTTGCAGTTCTTAATCAAAAATAGCTAGATTTATTAAGATCTATCACTCATCACAATGAGTACATAATATGTAGAAGCTAAAGAGATACTATCACCTTATAATAGGACTATTATTAATAAATATAATATTTATCGATAAATTTGACAATACTACATCAAAGTCGGTATGTCTCATAGTCACTTATTATTTAAATTAATCTTATAAATACATCCTATTGCATCAGCTGGGTGACATTGTGTTCTGAGAGGTGGCAGTACACAGTATACTTTTATTTGTATTTAGAGCTTTAGAATATGTATTTAGTATTCAGACTTTAATATTTAATATTATATTGTGTTAAGTATAATTTTTATTTTCAAAAAGGGAAAAAAGTGATTTCTAGTTTTATGTCCTATAGGCTCCTTTAAGAGAAAAAAATTATTCAATATAAATGAGGTCATATGTGACCTTATGGGATCTCAGTTGAAATCTGTCTTTTAACAAGAGAAAAAAATTACAATTATTAGATGTTAATACTCAGGAAATTGAGCTGAGATCTTATATGATCACACAGACCCTATGTTCTCTAATTTTTTTCAGTTTTAGGATTAGGACAACTTAGTCTCATCGTGAAGAAAACTATTATGTTTGCTAAACTTATTTTAAGTTTTCTGTTTTCTTTAGTGTGACCTTTCCAGGTATTTGAATATGGTGTAACTTAAAAAGATGGAACATTTAAAAACAATTATTTTATGGCCGAATGAATTTTAAATGGTCTGTTATCTTAGTTGATAAATGTAGATTTTAAGTATTCAAGATCAGTTAAGTAATTTAGGATACTAATAATTTATAAATGTCTGTTTATCATAGTGCACCTTTAATATATGTCATTCACAAAAATACTTTGTAATAAAAATCAGTTGACTAATAAGGATTGATTAATTTTTTGTGCATGTTATTAAAACATTTTTCTCTTTTGGAATCTATATGTGTGTATGTGCAAATACACGTGAATGTTATGATTCCAAATTGCCAACACAGTGTTGATTTTTAAAAAATGAACCATTACTTAAAAGAGTTATCAATTCAGTAGGGAAATGAGTCCTTGCTTATTCATACCATGAGCTGCATATTTGAATAAAATTATCTTTTGCTTACTATGAATTGGACTTAAAATATTTGAGAGAATATTCATGCACAGAAATGCATGTCAAGAATTTTTTGTTAATTCTTTAAATAGTTCAACATAGTTCTTAGTTTGCATTTTCTGTAATAGTAAGGAAATAAGTTTTTCATGGAGCTTTTCATGCAAATTTACTTGGAATTATCTTTTGAAAATATGCAGCCTTTTGAATATCATATGTTGTTTTTGATCAAAAACTTTAAAAAGTTAAATAGTTCTATCAGAATCAACTAAAACTGTTGGTAATTGTCTTTTTTTTTTCCTTGAAATTAACAAATGACAACATCAAAGCCTCACTAGTGAGGTGTGCAGTAGGTCATTTGCTGCTGCAGGCATTTTCTCTCCCTCCAGGATGCTCTTGTTTAGTTTCACTTCAGTTTCTGCCTGTGGCACTGTATGGTGAAATTCAGACATGTTCTTCCCCTCCAAGGAATCTCTAGGGTGGAGAATAACTTATACAAAATTAATAAATGGTGTTGCTTTTTCATTATCGCCCATCTAAGGCAATTTGCAATGTTCCCTTTAGAAAAAAAAATGAGTTGCATAGAATGCACTTTTAGCAGCAAATTAACAGATTGAAAGCTATATACTCTCAGTTTTAAGGGAAAAATGTATTTGGGCATAGCAAATGGACTAGAATTGATTAACAAATAATTCCTGACACTATCTTTTCACAACATTTTCTCCTTTAAGGTTTTGTCATATCAAAAACAAAACATTAAAATGATCAGAACTTAATATTATAAATGAAAAATATGATGGTTGTAGTTCCTTGCATTTTAGATGTCTGAATTGCTGGTTATTTCCCTAAATTAAACTCCCATTATGTCATCTTACTAGAGATGAGGAATCAGTTATTTGTTGGTAACTTGGAAATTTTAGTAGTCTAGGTGAATCCTTTTGCTTAGTTGTATTTTGTTGTAACATTTTAGAAACAATGTTCTTGATATAAAAATTGACATGGATAGCTTTAATCTGTTATTATATTGTACACTGTTTGATGCCTTAGTTTCCACAGTGCTACAGGCAGTGAGATTTAAGATTGCTTTTGAGAAGACAATGGATAATGAATCTTGGGTGTAAATAATTGCTGGTCTATGAGGGAAAAGAACTTAAAGCTGCATTTAAATTTTTGGAGGGTGATTAGTTTTAATTGCTTTTCTATCAGTCTGAAGTTTTGTGAACTTTGTATTGCCACATGCAATGGTTGTCTGTCCTTAAATCTAAATAAATTAGAATTGTTTTTGGTGTTGAATGTGGTTGAACTAATTATAAAGAATCTTAATGTTTGCAATGCTTTTTAAAACCGGATTACAGAAGAAAATTTGATAATTTGGATTGTAACATTTTGCTTGAATGAAAAATCCTTAGGGAAATAATAACTCCTTCACAATGTGCTCCAGAGGGCCTGCCCTTTGCCACCATCACTCAGCAGCCTTTCCTTCCCTGGAGGTTCATCCATCTAGATCTATCACTCTATCTACAATAGATATGATGGCAGTGTAGTACTATCCTCCAGCTCATTCTTTCTCTTTTCTCAAAGATTTCAGGATCTGGCTGTTAGCCTTGCCCTGTCCTCTATAACCCTTGTCTTTGCATTTGAGGACTTCACTATATGTGTTGATGTTTCCTGAAATACTTTGACTTCTTTGTTAATCAGCCTTCTCAAGGCCCATGACTTCCACCTTCCCTCCATCTCACCTAAATAGAGTGATGGCTGTACTTTTGATTTCATTATCATTTATAAGTATTCTATTTCCAAGATCAAGAACTCTGAAATTTTTCTGACAAATTTTTATCATTCTGTTTTTTTTAACATTCTTTCATCATTCTGTTTGTTTCTCCCTGAGTCTCACTCCTCCTAAATCTATTATTTGTCCTCACTATCCTCCCTTCATTCTTCTGAACCATAACTTCTATTTTGTCTTTACTATCTTCTGTACTATATTTAATCTGCTCTTTTCAGAGTTATTACTACTATTTAAATTGACAAATCTTATAGCTTTTTCTTAGACCTCATCCTTCTTGACCTCCTTGAATGTTTGGTATTGTTGACTCATCTTCACCCCTCCTGGTTTATCTCTGGATAATAAGTTTTGTGAATCTCTTGGTTCTCCACTTACTATCATGGTTGTGTCTGTCTTCTCAATCTTCTTTGCTGATTCATTATCTGTGTCCTACCCTTTTTTGTATGAGTGTACCCCAGGTCTATTTCCTGGGCCCTCTTCTCTATATCTCAGTGATTTCATCTGCTCCATAGTGTTCAGCTATTTATACAGAATATTCTAGCCCTTTTTTTTTATCTCCATATTCCAAGGTTACCAACTACCTATTGGACGTTTCATTCTGGATGTTCTGAAGGCATTTAAAATTCAACAGGTCTTAAATCATAATATTTCCCCTTGAACCTTTCCCTCTTTCCTATTTATGTTGAGAACACAACCATCCAAGTTTTTCAACTTTGGAGTTCCTCTCCCTCTCCCCTATCCCATTATTTTTGGCCAGATATTTTAATTTCTGTCTCTATAATATATCTAGCATCCATCATTCCTTTCTCTCTACTCACATTTGAAAAATCATCTTTCCCCTTGAAACTTTACCTCTTTCTCTATTTCTGTTGAGAGTACAACTGTCCTTCTAGAAAGCCAAGTTTGCAACTTTGAAGCCCCTCCCCTCCATATCCAGCAGTTGCCAAATCTTTTCATTTTTCTGTTCATCTGTAGCATCCATCCCCTTGTCTCTATTCCCATATCTACCACCTTTATTTTAGGCCTTTCTTACTGCTTCTCTGGATGGTGGCAGTAACCTCCCAATAGGTATCGCCATCTCCATTCTATCTCATCCTCCACAAAGTTTCCAAGGTGATTTTCTTAAAGAGAAGGTCTGACACTCCCTTGCTCAAAAAACTCTAATGGTTACCTGTTGCTTCTAGAATAAGATATAAACTTCTCTATTAGACATTTAAGGCCCTTTATAATCTGGACATATCCTGTCTTTCAAAGGCTTTTTGTACCTTACTTTCCTCCAGTTTGTATTCTAGCTAAACTGATTTGCTTATTTTTCATAATGACTTTTCATATGCCATCTTTGTCCCTCGAGAGGCCTCTCCCTGTACCTGAAATAGTTACTTCTTATCTGTGTTTAGGTCACATGTTACCTCCTGCCTTTCCTGATCCACCTAGATGCTGGTGCCCTGTACCCCTTAAACTACTTTGTATTTACTTATTTCTTCTCCCCTCAATAGAATATAAGCTCCTTGAGAACAAAGACATCTTTGTTTATTACTTTTTAATGTTACAACATCTAGCACAGTGCCTGGCACATAGTTCTCACACAGTTTTTGTGGAATGAAAGAAGGTAGATTGTAAATCTTAGAAAATTATACACACATGAACCATTATTGTTATTCTATACAATGTTTTGTAACAGGGCTCCTAGGTGATAGAGTGGACAGAGAATTGGACCTGGAGTCAGGTCTAGGAAGACCCACCTCCCTGAGTTAAATCTGGCCTCAGACATTTCCTAACTCTGTGACCCTGGGCAAGTCACTTCACCCTGTTTGCCTCAGTTTCCTCATCTGCAAAATGAGCTAGAGAAGGAAAGGACAAACCACTCCAGTATCTTTGCCCAGAAAACCCAAATGGGATCACCAAGAATCAGATGTTACTGAACAGCAGCAGCAAAACTTTGTCACAATGATGATTAAGATTGACCTTTTGTAATGGATTTCTATTGCCATTATAGACCAGCATTGATATAAACCTGTTGAAATAATATTTGTTGATAAAATATATAACTACTTTTCATAGACTATGTCATTACAGTCATCTCTGATTATCTGTATTAAAGGAATATAGCAATGAACAGCATAATACAAAATGTAGATATTACTCTAATTTGTATTTTACTTTAGAATGAACTTTTCTACTTATGCCTGGGAATACCATTCAACAAATATTTATTAAACTGTATGCAGAGCAATGTGTGAAGGCCTATGTCACATAAAAAGTTTAATATTACTAAAGAATCTGATGCATAAAAATAATTATTTTGAATTTGACATTTTTACCAGTTATGAATACACGGTGAATTCAGACCCACATTAGGGAAAAAAATGAAGGATTTCCCACTTCCCTTCCTTCTGACAAACTCCTCCCTGCTCTGTTATGCCTGCTGGAAGATGAATATAATGTCTTAATTAGGGTGTCACCTGACTCAAATGAACTACTTCATTTGGGTCATAATATTACTGGGAGATGTGACTCCTAAGCCAGTGGCAGTGTATTTGGAATATCTTGAAAATTGGGAGGGTTGCCCCAAGGTTAGAAAAGAGCAAATATCCTGATTTTCAAAAAATGGGAAGAGAGCCAAATCTTCCAACTATAGCCCAGTGAGCTTGATTTCAATTCCCTTGATAATTCTAGGATGGATGATTAAAAAGATAGTTGATGAACATCTAGAAAGGGCTCTCTTTCAGCAAAAACCCACCAGACTGTAACCAGCTGCATTGAGAAGCTAGCAATGCAACCTCTTCTAGTCAACCAGGGTAATCAAACAGCTATTTTGAGCTGATTGAGACTAGTCTGTCTCCTGATTCAGCCACTACTAATGTAATGGAATAACCAGAACTATGGGCCAGTTCTAACCCAATCCCTAGATTTTTGGTCAGAATCTGTCAAAATTCTGGAGGACTGCAAACTGAACATTTTATAGGTTGATTTGTTTCCAGATTATTGTCTCCTTTGTAGCTGCCATGTTTAGAGCTAGGCTTTTTGTTTCCTGTGTTATCTCTGATTTCTATCTTCTATCTTGGATCACGAATTTATAATTTGAAGGGACCTTTGAGGTTATCTAGTCCAGTACAGAGGTCAGTTGAGGCCCAGAGAAGAAAAATGACTACTTTCTTAAGGTTGCAGAAGTGGTAAGTGGAGGAGCACAATTTGGACAGAGGACCTAGATATATGCATTGCTTCCCTGTTCTGCTAGGATTGTCATGAATACATTTCTGAATCTGTATCTCTATGACATTACTTTTGCAAAAGAAAAAGTGTGAATGATCTAATAAATAATTATTTCAAATTCTATATGGGTTAACTTGTGCTATGGTTCTCCCTGAAGTTACTGCTGTAATTACTTTCCTTTGTATACAACTATTGAAAAGCTTCTAAGCAGTGAGTTTATTAGATGAGACTGGCGGAAAATCACATGTGGCAGTTGACATAATCTGATAAAACCTACATGGAGACTGAAAAAATATTTTCAGTGTTCTTTGTCTTTAGTTTGATGAAAACTGTCTACTACACTTATATAACAGAGTAGCAAATATTTATTGTGGTGACATTCAATATTTATTATTCTTCTGTTTTACTTTTTCTAAAAATCCTTATCCAAATTCATACTTAGTATCTGAGGCTCTCATTATTGACATTAACTTTTGAACAGTTTAATAAAAATATTAAGTAATAATAAATTCTTGATTTGTAAATTACTTTTTAAAAATAAGTTCTTATTCCTTACAATAATTTCTGGAAAGTATGCTAATGCTTACACTATCCCATTTTCATAGCTATTTTTTAGTTTCCTCATTGATGGAGTTGGAATTGATCGATAAGCCCCTTTAAAATGGTTTAGCTCCTAAAATTCTGAGATTCGGTGGATAGATAATGAAATTTTCAGTTTATTCTTCAAATTCTGGTATGTTTCATGTGACCAAATCCTAATACTGGTCAGCCAATTCACATTAAAGTTAGTTTGGGAATGATTTATTTCCATTACCAAAATATTTCCCTCTCTACAAAGAATTTACCCAAATATCACTTTAAAAATTTCCCCCTCACCCTGGTACATTTAGGTACAGTACTTGGGAAAGAGGCAAAAGGTTTGAAACATAGAAATAACTTCCAATTGGAGGTCAACCAGAAATGAAGATGATACATCTTTGAAATTAAGATTAACAAGTTAATTATATACTTTTTAAAAGTTCTGTTTGAACATATCATTCTAGAGTCAGTATTCATTGTTCACAAAGGAACACCAGCATCAACAGAATCCTGTTACCTGGTAAATTTTGGAAATATTAATGCAAGTTGTAGAAATATTTCCTGGTGTTAAAAAAATAGTTTTTTTAACTTAATGTCAAGTCACTGAATAGAATTCTTTAACTTAAGGAATTCTTTAAATAACTAATATATTAACTCTTGGAAAACTCTGCCACATTTAGCAAAGTTATAAGTCCACTTGATCCAAAGTATTATACTGTCCTTGAAACAAGGCTTTGCTTCTCATTCTTGGTAAGTTTTAGTTTGCTACATCAGACTATCTTCATTAAAATTCAGTCCTCACAATAAAGATTCACACCCCCACTGAGCTGTGGAATGACTGTCTCTGAGGACTTAGAAGACATCTAAGAGCCACAACAACAACAGAAATCTCCCTAAACAAGCAAGCTCTGCAGGCAGTCAGGTTTATATTATTCAATAAATGCAGAAGAAATGAGTTAGAGAGTAAATTTTGGATCCTTCCATAGCTAGCTCTTCAGCGAATTAGAGCATTTCTGGCCTAAGTTATTGGTTTATTCCTTGTCTTCTACCTTTCAGGGAAATTGGGTCTCACAGAAGCCCATATGAAAGCAATAGCAAATATCAGAGATTATGATATCTGTAAACATTTCTTCTGAGATGCTACCTCCACTTTCTTGCTATCGAATTGTGCCTTGGACCTATCATAATGTTTCAGTTGGGATAGGTTCACCATACCTGTGGTTTGGTTTTTGTTTTGTTTTGACAATTATAGACATCACATATATCCCATTTCATTATGGGAAATTGCTCTGTGAGGAGCAAAAGTGTTAAAAAAAAAAAAGGAAAGGTAATAAAGAGTAATCCTGAGCAAGTCACTTAACCTTTTTCTGCCTCAGTTTCCTTATCTGAAAAATGAGTTCTAAGGGATGATCAAATGATATACCATATGCATGTCCTTTACAAACCTTAAAGCTATTTGTAAATGCTAGCCATTATTATCATTATTCATTTTTCTTCTATATTATTATCATTATTATTTTTTTATCTGTCTATTCTTATCCATTGATAAAGGCATATTTTTTTCCTACTGGATAGAAGACAGTCTTCCAAATGAGAAGTTTAATTTATGGTTGTATCTTGGGTTCACCCAGTACCTAGAGTCTATCCTGACAGATGAGCCTTAATTTGTCTTTTACCTTGTTTTTCAGAAGATTTAAACATGGAGTCAAACAGAAATGTAAACAAAGCAGTTTGTTAGTAATTCAAAGGTTATTACAATATCTAAAATTCTCCATATGCTGTAATATTGGTGTACCTAAGCAGGGTTAGGGAATGTATGGCCTCAGTTTCCCTACTCCTGCATCCTCAAGCATATAGAACTAGTTCTGCAAGTCTGCGTGGTTCCCTTTTGTCTTTAGAATAAAATATGAACTCCTTTGGCATTGAATGCCTTTCATGATCTTGCTCTGACTTATCTTTCCAGACTAATTTTATGCTCCCCTCCACTATTCTCCTTTCCATTCAAACTGGACCACTTATTATTACTGATCAACAATGTTCCATCGATCTTTACCTCCAACTTTTAGAATCCTTAGCTTATTTGAGAGCCAAGTTTATATTTCCCCTCTAAGAGACTTTTGCTGATCTCCTGCAGTTGTTACTAACCTTTTCCAATGAAATTATTTTGCATTTACATTAAAAAATTGTAAGAACAACTTTATACTGATATCTTTTGTTCTTAATTACCACAATTAACTTATATTACAAATAATAGAAAAAAGATGAGAAAAAGTCAGCAAAACTGATTGTACATTGTAAAAGTCTGAAAATATGTGCGGTATGCTCTATTTGTAGACCTCCCACATCTGCAAAGGGGCAGGGTAGGGGTGTCTCATCCTGTTTCTTTGAAATCATGCTTATTCTCTATAATTTTGCATCATTCACTTTTGATACTTTTGTGGTAGTTTTCTTTTTTTTCATTTATACTGTTGAAGGCATTGTATATATTATCCTGGCTCTTTTTGCTTTACTCTTCCTCAGTTCACATAGATCATATTGTGCTTCTCTGTATTCAACATATTTGTAATTTCTTATAGCATAGTAATATTCTTATTATATTTATGTACCACAGTGTGTATAGCAGTTACCCAATTGATGGGCATCCATTTTATTTCCAATTCTTCAAAAAGTGCTGCTACATATATTTTGGTATATATCGTGACTTGATTCTTATCAGTGATATCCTTGAAATCTATTAATAGAATCTGAATCAAAGGTTATGGACATTTAGTACCTATTTTCTTAATTATAAATTGCTTTCCAAAATGATTGTATTGATACACAGCTTCACCAGCAATGGGGTAGTGGGCCTATTTTTCCACAATACTTTGCATTTACATATATTTGATGTATTTTTTATTAATTGACCTCTATATATTTGCTTCGTGCTCTAGTAGAATGTAACTTCTGCGAAAGCAAAGTTAGTTTTGCTTTCCTCTTTAGTACTTAGGTCAGTGCCTTGCATAATGAACGCTTGATGAATGAATAAAAAGCCCCAAAGAAATATGATCAATTACATTGTGAAATCAGAAATATATGCATTTTAATATAGACAATTCAAACTAAACTCTATTTATATTATTATAAGTGTTATTGTCAAGTCAACAAATACTAAATTTATACTGTGTTGTTCAGGCCACATGCTAAGGAATGTGGTTACAAAGAAAGGCAAAAAAAGTCCCTGCCTCGTGAGGCAGAAAACTATGCACACACAAGTTGTATAAAGGATAAATTAGGGAATTAGAGGGGGAAAGGCACTAGCATTAAGAGAGCTCTGGAAATATTTCTTGTAAAAAGTGGGATTTTAGCTGGGATTTGAAAGGAAGCCAGGGAAACCAGGTTTCCTTCAAGTGAGTTCTATCTTTATAACAAATTATATTCTTGATTTCATTTTTTTTAACTTTCTCCATCTTCTATCAGATGTTTGTTTTATCATTATATTATAATCCTATATTTATTTTATTCCTACCGACATGGGGCAGTAATGCTACAAAACCATCTTATTTGACTTTATGAGTGACCATTTGTTGTATGTATGGGGAGACCAGATTATTAGATGGAAAGAAACCTAGCAAAAATTTGCTTTTTGGTTAAGGAGAAACTTTAGTGGTAGTCCTTGCACCCCATTTGTTTAGACAAAAAATAATGGGAATGTTCAGAAAGGGTTTTAAAAAAAGAAGATATATGAGATCTGCCCTTTTTCAAACTGGTATCTATTATTAAAGACAGATGGATTGTTGTATGTGACAGTGAACCTCATCAGAATAAAAGGGAGTACTGAACAATAGCTCATAGTAGGCAATGTCTTGCTCCTAATATTTTCTTTCTTGACAGGTCTAGTTACCACCGACCCCAACCCTTTTGTAGATTTCATCTATTTTATCACTTTTATTCCTTCTCTCCTCCTACCCTTTCCTTTTTTCTTTTCTCTTAGATTCTTGCCTGTTTGGGGAGGGGCAGAAGAGAGGGTGAAGTGTAGGCATTGCTGTTCTCCGTGAAATATTCCTCCCTCTTATCTTAATTGTGTTGTGTGGTATACTGGTTTTATGTTACCAGATAATCTGTATCAATAAAAACTTTAAATCCCAGGTGAAATATGTAAGCAGTCTGTGCACCAGGAAGGTCAAGCGAGTTGACTAAAAGATCACAAACCTTAATCAGTTAGGAGGACTGATATGTGATCTGATGTCTTATCAGAGGGTCAGAGATTTGTGTTCAGGAAAATTGGAGGGACACAGATCTATTGAGAAAGCAGAGAGAAGATCCAGAGTGTAGATTTGTGCCCAGTAGAAACAGCATCTTTCATTCATTTCTCTTTTCCAAAATTACTCATTACCTACATTTTACTCATATTAAATGTGTGAACTTATTCCAATAGAGAATTTTATTAGAAAGGAAGAGATCCAGCCTTTGAGTGTGTGTGAGGGAGGGGGATATTTGGAGAGGGAGGGAAATAAAGAGTTGACAAACCTGAATTAATAGTAAGGGCTTGTCAAAGAAAAAAATATTAATGCTGCATTTTAGGCACAATTCTAACAGAAAGTATTTTTATTGATTTAACATTATTGTAAATTGAAACATTCCTAGTCTAGTAAGAGAAATATCCCAATTAGCATAGATCCCCCATGCTCTTAGACATCTCTCTCCCCATGACAAGTTTTCACTAACATTTGAAATCTTGAACAAAGAAAAGTCTCTATGTTAAAATACAGTTCTGATTTGACATTCTACTCTAACAGAGCAGTAGTCACTTTATCAACTGCTCAATTCCTTCCTTGATCACTTTCCTCTGGAACTGAAAAGATCTCCTTCTGTGCAATGAATATTGTAATCTTTTATGACCAAGAAGGCTTAGGTGGGTTGCTGTCCAGTTGCTTCCTGGGATTGGAAAGGCAATTTTTAACAAGATTAGAGGTATTATTTTGCTTGCATCCTTAATTTGTTTCCATATGAAAGATCTTTTATTTTTATTTTGGTTGGTCTGTTGTTGTCCTTCCTTCTTGAAGAGGACCAAAATGACACCATTCTGCTAGAGGCAAATTTCAGTGTGTCTGACTGTGGCTGATCAGACCAATACGAGCTTGGAATGTGCCCCCACAGGTCAGGCACAAATAGGCCCTGGGAACATTTGAGGCAGATACTCCAGATTTGCACATCCTGCATTTCCTTTGGGCTGTTTTAATTCTGCTCTGCTTATAGAGCACAACACCTTCTCTGATGTGGGCACGCCATGCTGAGCAATCCTGGGCCAGTGTCTCCCATGTCACATAATCATTTTACAAACGAATAAATGAGAGCTGCAGAGGTAAAGTCATTGCCCAGAGTATTATAGCTAGTAAATAATAGAACCAGTATTCAAATCCTGATATTTTGATTAATACCAAGTTCCTGAAATGTAGAGAAGTAAAACTTTGTCTTTTTATGTATAATTAAAAGGTTTAGCTCCTTAAACTTCCTTAATAGGATTTAAACGACTGTTACAGCTTTTGACACTATCGATGGCAGGCTTAACTTAAGACAGTCTGCTGTAGTGTTACAGTTTTAAGAAAGGAAGAAGAAAAATAGGATATAAATGTGCAGATCATTCATTGTGTAGCAATCCAATCCATTTCCAATATGCTTCTAGAAATATACAGTATGACTCTGCTTTGGTGCAGTGTTTCTAGTTCTGTTCATCAGCAAGCATTTAATGAACATCTATTTTTTGTCAAGACATTGATCTCGATAGTGAGGATACAACAATGAAACTCCCTGCTTTCAAGGAGTTTATATTTTATCAGTGGAGGAAATAAATATACAGAGTACCCCTAAAGTCTGTGTGTAGTTCAAAATAATGTAATTTCAGTTATGTAGGAGATTAAAGCATTCTCAAAAATTGAATGGTAATTTATTCAAATTTTAAGTGTTTCATCTTAAAATAGTTGCTCCAGAATGTCTGCTACTGTCAGGTATACAAAAGATACTTTTGTTGAGTCATTTTTCAGTCATGTCCAACTCTTGGTGACCCAATTTGGGATTTTCTTGGCAAAGATGCCAGAATGGTTTGCCCTTTCTTTCCCCAGCTTATTTTACAGATGAGGAAACTGAGGCAAACAGGGTTAAGTGACTTGCCCTAGGGTTACATAGATTGTAAGTGTCTTAGGCCAGATTAACTCAGGTCTTCCTAACTCCAGGCCTGGTACTCTATCTACCCACCTACCTGCCCATAAAAGATAACTACTATTTTCTAATTCTCTGATTATATTTTGAAGTTTTGTTTCAGCTATGACCTTGATCATATAATTTATTCTAGCAATATGTTCCTTCAAAAAGTGAGGTTCTAATGAGTATACTTCCTTCTGTTTTAACATGTTCCTACAATTAGTTATGATGATGATGGTTACAATAATAATAGCTGGAATTTACATAGCATCCAAGGTTTGCGAAGCCCATTCTATATACACTATTTCAGCTGAACCTCACAACCACCCTTTGAGAAAGTTGATATTATCATACCCATTTCACAGCAACTTGCTTGCCTGAGATCATACAATTAGTACATAATGAGTACTCCAGGATTTTACCTCAGATCTCCTTGACTCCAAAGCCAGAACTCTGTTCACTGACTACATACCACTCTTTTGCTATTGAGGGAGGTTCACTCCTGTTGCAAACTCTGCTTAACAGATGTCAGAACTAATTTTGTCTTCTCCTGAAGCCACTTATATGAAAAAAGTATGAAGTATAATAAATGGATTTCTTCATTAAAAAAACTTGAAATTCTCTTTGTTGTACTTTATATATTTTTAATTTTAAAGAACTGAAGTTATTAATATTTCAAATTACATATAGATTTTACAAAACATACAAAAATGACAATTTTGCTAAGCTTGCGCAAAAAAAAATACCAGGTAATTTTGTGGGAGAGGCTAACTAGCTTCTCTGAGAATTAAGAGAGACTTCATGTAGAAGGTGGCAGTTGTATTCCAAGAATTGAAATAAAACATCAGTGGAAGAATATTGGTATTGAAATCATGGGCCCTTCCTCATTTCTCAAATACATAGAGAAGTCAGTCAAATTTGTAAGACTACTAGTCATTTCCTAACTGAAGAATGGACAAAGGCAGAAACAGGCAGTTTTCCAATGAAGGAACCAAAATATACTCCAAATCACTATTGAGAGAAATGAAAATTAAAGCAACTCTGAATTATTACCTCATACCCATCAGATTGGCTGATATGACAGAAAAGGAAAATGACAAATTTTGGAGGGGATGTGGAAAAGTTGAGGCACTAATGCACTCTTGATGGCATTGCAAACTTAGCCAACTATTTTGGAGAGCATTTGCAGCTATGCCCAAAGGGCTATATATTTAACTGTGCATACCCTTTGACTCAGCAGCAATACCACTACTAGGTCTATATCCCAAAGAGATAAAAATATTTGGGTGGGGGGAAGGACCTATTTACACAAAAAACATTTATAGTGGCTCTTTTTGTGGTGGCAAAGAATTGGAAATTGAGGGTATGCCCTTTAATTGGGAAATGAATTGGTGATGGTGTATGATTGTGGTGGAATACTGTTGTACTATAAGAAATGATGAGGAGGATGCTTTCAGAAAAACGTGGAAAGATTTACATGAATTTATGCAAAGTAAAGTGAACAGAACCAGGAGAACATTGTACACAATAATAGCAATATTGTATTGTTCAACTATATGGGTGGCTTAGCTCTTCTCAGTAATGCAGTAATCCAAGACAATTACAAAGGACTTATGATGAAAAATGCTATCTCCAGAGAAAGAACTGATGGAGTCTGAATGCAGATGGAAGCATACATTTTTTTAATCTAATTTTCTTATGGTCTGTGTTTTCTTTCACAACCTAACATGTCTGATATGGAAATATATTTTGCATGTTTGTCCATTGCTTGCATCTTCAATGAGGGAGGAAGGGAGAGGATTTGGACCTCAGAACTTTAAGGAATGAATGTTAAAAATGTTTATATATAATTGGAAAAAATTACATATTAGAAATAAAAGAAATTATGGGCCTTTGTTTTAGGGAGAAGCTTTGGATCATTAAAGCACATTACAGTATTCCAGAGACAATTTAGCCCACTTCTTCAGTTCAACCCCGAGCTCTACTCTTTCTTAATTTGATGGATGAGCTCTGCTGGTTGTCATTCCAGCAGCATATCATAATCCAGACTATAGCCCCTATAGCTAGGCCAAAATATTTTTGAATGCTCATGGATCTCCCTTAGGAGACTCAGTAATGTTAGGAGCTTGCTGCAATAAGCACAATTTCGTTTTTAAAGAATATCTGGAGGATTGCACCATATATGAGGTATTTCTTTTTGTCTGGAATCCTGTACTCAATCTCATTCATGACAGCAGCAAACATTTTTAGTGAAGATACTTGTTTTATACCTCACTTAATATTCATGATTAGAGGGATATCTAGTTCATCTCTGTTATGTCTTTCAAAGAATCTTTTATAGTTTTTATATATGTATGAAAAATATCTTTCTGGATGAGATCTTTTAAAGGGATGTCTTATCTTACTGAATCAGGTGTGTATACAGGTACGTGTGTGTGTGTATGGCAAGTAAGTGTATACGTACACAGTATCCCAAGAAAGCAGCTTATTTTTGTATTACTTAAGAGAAGTGCTGTTTTTAACTTGTTTAAAATTAAATGTTATCACCTAAATCATACTACATTGCAAATGAAGTATCCGTGAACAAAGATGTGTTTTGAACTTTGTTTTCTTGTTAGTTGAAGATGCTGAGTATTGTTTATTTTAAAACTAGATTTTTTTTTTTTTTGGTGTTTTTGGGGGAAGGCAGGGCAGTTGGGCTTGACTTTCCCAGAGTTACATGGCTAGTAAATGTTGTATCTGAGACCGGATTTGAACTTAGCATCTCCTGACTCCAGGGCCAGTGTTCTTTTCACTGCACCACCTCACTGCCCCCAAAACTTGACTTTTTAAAAATCCCATTGTGAATTAAAATGATATACTTAAGAGATTCATGACATTCCACCACATTTTTTTTTCCTCTGCCAAATTAACCTGGAACAAGTGATTGTTCCACAGTATAAAATATCTTATGATTTTCTAAAGTAGTTTTCATTTACTGAAATTGTTTTTTCTTATTGGTAACTTTTAAGAAATTACCAGATGCCTCCCCATTTTCCACCTTTCAATTTTTACTTTTTTCTAAAGTTTTAGGTTTTAATATAAAGAGTGTTTTCTGGTATACAGCTCAGAAGGTCTTACTATCTTTTAATGCTTTTGAACAATATTCCCACGAAAATCGCATCACTGATGAACACGAGCTACAGCTATGCTCAGAATGTATGAAACATTATTTAGAGACTCTTAATCATATTCTCAGGCCTAAGTATAGATTATAAAGACCCAAATGTCTTCAAAATTAAATTTTGAAATGCTTTGATAACAAATCACACATTGAGACTAATTTGACACCATTTTCTTTTGCTGGCTAGAAATAAAAGTAGTGTTAGCATCTTTGATAGCACCAGTGCAAAGAGATCATTTGAGAGAGGGAAATTTTCAACATTAAAGATGTTCAGAAACTTAAAAAAAATACATAACTACTTGTCTAAGACTAAATTTAAAATATAATGTACAGATTGAAGGGTCTTTTGTGGAAGTGTTCTTAAATTGTTTTGGATGCTTTATTTGTTGACTTTTTATTTGGCACTAACTTTGGCAAGCATGGTGAGATCACCCATCTGTTCCCCTTAGCATCAGGCAGATTCTTTATATCAACTTACAGTCATAGAAAGTTGGCGTTGGAAGGAACCTTTGATCATCTAACCCAACCTCCTCAAACTACATATGAGGAAACTAAGAGGCGAAGTGACTTATAATCTAATGCAGAAACTAGAATTAGAATGTGAGTCTCTTTTACAAGTATAGAAGACTCCTTTTTCACTGTGCCACATCTTCTTCAGTGGTATAGCCCTACTTGGCTTTAACATTTGACATTTGTGACAGGTGACTCTCTTACATTTACAATATTAAAAAAAAAACTTTTGTGATCATTAAACTCACCTCTTTACTATTGGATATGCTTCTTTAGAATAAGACAAAATGAGCTTAAATTTTGGATGTGAGAAATTCCTGTCAGTATGCCTTGTTAAAAATTAAGATCGATACCAGAGCTGGTATTTAATAGCTATAAGTCAGCGACTGTATAAAGATAATTTTTTTGTACGTAATTAAGATCGTTCTTACAATCAAGAGCATATGTTATTTGAATTTTCTGTTAATGATTGATTTGTGTGAATTCATTTACACTCTTGCTCACTATTTCAATCATGTCATGTCTATAAGTTGGTTGATTGGGTTTAAGAATAGAACCAACCTTATTTACCTATATGGGTATTTAGAGAGGTTTCAACTCTTTAACCCCAAGCTTTCAATAACTGTGTTGCCCAGTTATGCTGTCTTTGGAAGAAGGAAGGTATATTCAGTGATCATTTGTAATCTTTGTGTAGCAAAATTTATTTGAGAGATTAGGGAGGCAGTATGATTTCTTTGAAAAAGCAGGTGGTCTTTGAATCAGAAGACCTGGGTTGCTATCTTAGTTTTGACACTTAATACTTTTGTGGCCAGTTTCTTCATGGTTGAAATGGGCAAAATATTTATATTGTTGATTCCACAAGGTTCCTGTTAGGAAAAAACACTTTCTGATTCTTGAACTACTCTTTAATTAAGCTTATGATCTCATATCTATAAAAACAATTACCAATTAATTACAAAATAGGCAGATATAGTTCAGTGTCTTGGCTGATTTTCCTGTTATCATCATCATCAGTCATAAGCATTTTAGAGTAGCATCTCTTTGGTCTTCATCAAATGATAATTGATCTTCATTGAGTGAGTTATTTTACTATAGTTCCCCTCTCTTTAAACACCAAAAGAAAACAAAAACTTTTAGAAAAAGGCAAATCTAGAGTCAGAGAATGCTAGTGTCCAGGTCCCTTGACCTATCAGTCATGCCCTAGAAAATAGAGATGGGTTCCAGAGATATTTTCTAAGATGTAGCTGTATGTAACCCTGGGGCAGAGTTAATCTGTATCAGTCCCTTTGTTATAATGTATGTCTAAGAGTCATTACAGCCTATCTAAGTTCATAGTACTTTCTCAGAGACACATAGAGGATAGGGTAGGGCAGATAGCCAGGGAAAGCTACTCAGAGAACCATATTCTCTAGAGCAACATGGCTCTGTCTTGGTAAGGTCTCATTTGTCTCTTGTTTTCTTCCTCTCCTCATAGCTACACTGTAAAATACAGTTTAGGTAGACTAGCACAAAAGTATGGTTGGTCTGTTTGCTTGTTTATTTGTAAATAAATTGCTTACATACAATCTCAAAGTGGGAGAGATTATGGTATGCTTTTTAGAACTATTGGTAACCATTTTTCTGGCCTTTCTTTTTCCATGACCCAATTGCCCTGCTATGCTGATTGTAGTTTAACAGAGTTGGAAGGGACCTTAGAGATTATATAATAATAGTTATCTGCAAATTTAGAAACTGAGTCCTGGAGAAATTTAAATAACTTCCTTAAAGGTTACACAGTGAATTAAGTGTAGATGTTTTATGAACACAAACATATCCTGACTCAACACTTCATTCTGATGCTGCCACCACCTTTACCTGGTTATGTGCATACAGGCTTTCCCTTTTGAACGTTTGGACATCATGTTGGATGAACTGTGGCAGCGTATCTTGTTCTCCTAGAAGTAGCCTAGACTTTTTTTACTCAGTCATTAATTAGTCATTTTTAAAGTTTCAATGGGAGACCTTATTCCTTTTATTCATCACATTATTTATTACTATGTGATTAAGTTGTGACCTATAAATACAGACTAGCATGTGCTTAATTTTTATTTAGGTTCCATTAGCGCTTAAAAAAATGTACACATTAGTTTTCTCATTAAATTCTATCAGTATACATATTAACTAACTTAATTCTGCTTAGCTCTCTAATTTCTTATTGTTTTGTATGACATCATATCCCAATGGTGGGTTATTAGTATCTACCATTATTATTTTTTTAAAGCCATTTCATTTTGAAAGGCTATGGTGATTTCTTTTTTGAATTTTGTTGCAGACATACTAGATCCATATATGTATTTTAGTTCTAAGATTACATATTTGAAATAGGATTAGACTTCATATAATTTTTTAGAGCATTGTTTATATCATTGAAAATTTTATGATTAGAAATTCAACTTTCTCCAATAGAATTGTTTCTGATACTTTTTTGTGATTTGATTATAACATGGTAAATTTTAAACCAGCATTTCTTTCAAATCTCTTAAGATCTCTTAATATCTTTCTGGATGAAATGTTTCTAGGAAGCAGCATATTGTTGGATCCATTCTGTTACCTTTCTGTATTAAATCAGGATTATTAATGTTATAATGATTAGTTTGTTTTTTAAGTCACTTTTTAAAAGAGAAATAGACTTATTAAATATTTCTATTAATCCATATTCAATGGAACTATTCTAAACAAAATCCCCCTGCCTTCTAATAACAACTGTGTAAATTATTTTAAAATAGAATTCCTCTTTATCAAAGATGGTATCTTTACTTTGGGACTACTATGACCTGACCACATACCCATCTTGGAATCATCTTTTTCTCTGGATTACTGTTTTGCAACCTTTAGTGATTAAATTGATAACACTGCTTTGAGAGTTCGCATGTTTTGATTGCATCTCTTTTGTCTTTTTTCTTTAAGTCAACATACAAGTACAAGGTAGTAGAGACAAGATTATAAATACTATTTTGTCTGTAAAAGCTCTTGGGGTTTTAGTGGTCTGTTAGCAGTGCTATATGGCATCAGGGAAAGCTAATATGCTTTACTGTGCCTGCTCTACACATCTGGAGTATGGCATTTAGTTCCATCAAATTTTTGGAAGGACATTAATAAGCTCAAGACAACCCAAAGGCAGGATAATGAAAGACCAGGGCCAGATGCTATTTGAGGATTGGTTGGAGGAACTGGAAATTTTAGCATAGTAGAGAGAAGAATTAGGTAGTTTCCTTGGTGGAACTGGAGAGGATAGCACTGGTTTGTGTCTCCAAGCATTTGAAGGGCTGTCTGGAAGAGCATTGTGCTTGTTCTGTTTGGCTTCAGAGGGCATAACTAGAAGCAGTGAATGGAAGTTGCAAACAGGAAGAATTAGGCTTTCAAAATTAGGTTCTTTCATATAAGGAAAAATTTCATAACAATTAGAGCTATCCAGTAAGGGAGAGTACTGTCTTGCTATATAGTGGATCTTTCTTCTTTGGAAATCTCCAAATATTGTTTAAGCACTTGTTGGGTATGTTGTAAAGAGGAGAGTTTTTCACATATGCAATAGACTATGTGCCTACGAAGGTCCTTTGTTATTCCAAAATTTTATGAAATCTTTGATTCTATAAAGCATTTTCCTTTTGTTTGCAAGTTTATTTTTTGTTCAAAATTTTCCTTGCATTTGATTTGTTTTTAAATTTTTCAAAGTCTGATCACTTTTCAAGCATCCATTTCTTTTCTTTTTTTTTTTTAGGGGGGAAGGTAGGGGCAATTGGGGCCAAGTAACTTGTGCAAGGTCTCACGGCTAGGTTTTGTGTGTGTGTGTGTGTGTGTGTGTGTGTGTGTGTGTGTGTGTGTGTGTGTGTGTGTGTGTTTGAAGTGTCTGAGGTCAGATTTGAACCCAGGTCCTCCTGACTCCAGTGCTATACTTACTGTGCCACCCAGCTGCCCCCATCCATTTCTTTCTTTTATTTTGGAGGGCAGTTGGGGTTAAGTGACTCGCCCATGGTCACATGGCTAGTAATTAGAAATTAACAAAAGTAAGTGTCTGAGGCCAGATTTGAACTCATTCAAACATGCTGAATTTTGTGGATAGCCCAGTCTATCTATTATGGCCCTTGCTTCTTAATTTTGTACTCAGATTTCTGGATTCCTTCAGAATCTTCTGTGATCTTTCTTGTTATTTGTTAAGTGATTTCTTCACTTCTGCAGTATTTGCAGTATTTTTTCTTATTGTTGTTGCATTATTGCTTAAATATGTTCTATCTAGGCATATTAACCTTTGGGTAGTTTTTATGATTCTAGGATGTCTGTAGTCTTGTTTCTTTTCTCATTTTCCCCATTCTTTCTTTTCTTTTTTTCCTTCTTTTTCTGTTCCTATTCCTCTTCTTTTTTTTTTCTTTCCCTGGATTTACTTGTCTGTTGTACTGTCTTATTTCCTCCTGTTCCTTCTCTTCTTTTTTCTTCCTCCTAATAGTCCTCTTCCTTTTAATTCACCCCTTCTCCTCCTTCATTTCTCTTCCCTTCCTTCCTTCCTTTTTTCCTTCTCTCTCCTCCTTCCCTTGCATTTTCCTCTCTTCTCTCCTCAAATTTTTGGAGAGAGTGTTACATTTCAAATTCAGGTTAATGATTTGTCTATCTAGCCCATCATTTAATTCTACAGTGATTCAGATAATTTGGTGACTTATTTTTAGTTTCCATTTCCAGCTGCTCTACCTTTTGTAATATTTTCCTCTGAGAGAGAAGAGTTGCTTTCCCCTATTTTGAGGTGGTAAATTTTCTTTGTTGGTTCTCTTCCACTTGATAGTCAAGCATTTCTAGATTAATAAATTAATTTCTAGATTTATGAATCCTTAGCTTTGGCATTGAGAGGCTTAATGTTGAAGGAGATGTGTCTTGGGTCTTAAAGTTCCCACTCTTAGATTCCAGAAGAGTGTATCTTTTCATTTCAACTTTTCCCATTCTTGTAATTTCACAGAAAGTAATAGTTTTTTATTCTTATTCTGCAATAGAATGATACAGAAGCTAAAACTTTTAAGTATTTTGGTAGTAGACACCTTGTAAATAATATAAGTTTTGGGGTTTTTAAAGCAAATGTTTGTGGAGTAGGTAAAATTCATCTAGTGTCAAAGATAAGCATGATTTTTTTTTTCATTTCATACATTACATATTTGACGTTGGTGGAATCCTTTTTTAAAATACTCTTTCTTATCAATTTTACATATTTATAGTGTTATAGGTTATAGGCAAATTGCCAGCTGTTGCACTCTTGAGGTCAACCACAACTATTGTCTACAAGATGCACTATTTTGCCTTCGCATTTGTTACCAGATTGTTAAGCAGATGTTCTAGGTTATAATTTAGGAAATGGGGACCTCTTGAAACATTCCCTGAGAGTAACTTTTGACATCTCTAAGTCATTTATGTAAAGGTAACTAGTTCTAGTGAAAAAGGGAACTGGTTATCATGAGAAGAGCTAAAGTATTTCAGCGAGTTAGACAGTGTAGCCCAGGGGAAAGAGCACTGACTCAAAATCAGACAATCTGGGTTCATATCTTGGCACTGATGCCTCCTCTTAGTGTGATCTGGGACAAGTCACTTCACTTCCCTGGGCCTCAATTTCCTTTTCTTTAAAATGAGGGATTTGGAAGAGGGAACTGTAGAGGTAACCACACTGGCATACCCAAGATGGCTGCTCGCACAGGTTTTTAGATCTGCTTTACCAGGAAAGATAGCTGTTTCAGGGGTCAACAGTCTTTTTTAATTATACTCACTAGTTCAGGGGAAAAGTTAACATCCTGAACTTCAGAGAAAATACAAGCAGAGAAATAAAGACCAACAGATAGGGCTCTGACTGCCTGAATCAAAGCAATATTATTAAACATTTTACATACATCCTGGGATTGAGACAGCCTTTACATCTGAACAGTCAGGGAGCTCTTAATATAAGGCCACTCAGAATCCTGACCAGGGAATAACAAGATCTGTCTCATAAACAAGCCTGGAAAGCAAAATCCCAACTCAGAGTATACATACACTTCTCAGAGCCAGAAGGCATCACAACCCTCTCTCAATGCCTAATTAGAAATTAACAAAAGGTGTGAATGCCTTCCTACAAGCAAGCCTACCCTAAGCAAGCTTCCCCTAATGGGCTCCACATGAGGCCTGTTAATGAGTGGGGAAGATCTTATATCCCATTAACATTTCAGGAGCCTTAGAAGTCCTTTTTATCTCTAAATGTATGATGATTATGGATGTGTATGCAATTCTACACAAGCATCCCTCCTAGTATTCATCAATTTTTATTTATTGATTTATATTTGGAAATAATTAGTCTTTCTTTTTCTTAGACTTTAAAGTTGACAAAATAATTTTATTTATATCTAGAAACTTGTTGACTGGCATTTCTAAATTAGAAATTAAGCATGAGAAAGTTTAATATGATTTCTTCATTATAATGGAAACTTATTTGTTCTTTGATGATTATTTGTCTCTATACCAATCAGATTCCAGGTTGACTTTTTAAATACCACTCTATTCCATATTTAGTTAGGGTGTCAGGAAGATAGGAGTGTCAGGATTTCTCTGTATGAAGTCACTTGTGGTGGGTTCTTTGAATTTTCCACATTTGTCATTTTTGTCTTCACTTCATTTTTGGGGGGTACTTGTTTATATGGTGTGGCAATAGAGAGATAGCTCCTTAGATTATTACCTACTCATTGATATCCTCGTTTTAATTTTAATGTGTCTTTCACCCTGTAAAGTGTTACCATGCCAGTGCTTCATAGATCTTGAGTTCCCAGTGTTATTCCAGTAGAGGGGAAACCTGTACTCTAGCAGGTTCTCCAATACTGGAATACCTTATGATGCAGGCCTATGACAATCTGAATCTCCTGTTCAAGAACCACCCTAAACCATTAGAGGTTCATCCCAAGTAATCTGGTCCTTTGGTAATGAAGTCTTTGACCATGGCTGTTAATGTTACAAAGAAAGATTAGCAACATATTCCCCCATTGTTTTTGGACTCCCTTTTACTTCTGTAGTGATAGTAGAAGAGACAGAATAAGAGGAATAGTAACTCTAGCTACTCTAAAAATGAGATCTATCTCTATTGCCTAATTTATTTGAATATTATTGGTAGAATTGAACCATTCTATGTTAAATGAATCCAGAAGACAAAATGAAATTATAGTCAAATGGAAAAGATGGCTCACAAATTCTCCTTGTGAATTGTCAAGTGGGCTTCATCATCTGCCCAAAGGCAAGAAGAAATATAACTTCATGGGACACTTGATCACTCTTGGTATTTATGATGACCATAAGCAAAAGACAACCATAAAAATGATTGCACAATTGCAAAGGATGAAGAGGTAGAAAAATTCTAAGAATTTGATACGATTTTTTGAACTGATTCACTATATCACTAAAGGACTCCACTAAGAAGGCAGTCATCGTAGCAGAGGGTGTAGGGATAGAGGGAGAATGGCAAAAATCATATTGGAAAATGCAGCTCAGGTTTGAGAAATGAAAGGGATAAAAAAAGTGAGGGATTTCTAGGAAACCTTGAATGAAGAGAAGAAGACTAGATGCTAAGATGGATCTGTAACTGAATGACTGATCATATCCAAATAGCAATTGATAATACTTCCATGTCAAGGTGGAATGTGGTCTTTTGTTGAACACCTAAGAGATCTATGCTTGACCCTGTGTTGTTTAATACTTTTATCAAAGTCTTGGATAAAGGATAAATCTGAAACAATCTTATTCAAATAAAATTTGAAGATGATACAAAACTAAGAATGTGAATTTGTATAATTTCTCTAGGTCTATAGGATTTTTGCCCCTTAAGGTTAAAAGGAGAATTTAATAACTTTTCCCACTTTAATTTTTATATTTGGAGGCAATGTCTCTCCAAATGGTTGAATTTTGTGGCAAATCATCATCCACTCTAGGAAGGGAGAGGAAAGCATCCATACACAGAAAATATATATCCAAATGAAATTTAAGTATATATTTTAGAAATTTATAGAGACATGAGGAGAGCTAGAGATAGCAAATGGTGTACATTACTTGCTTTTTATGTCATCTCAACTATTTTTCTTTTCTAATTTTGAGGAATAAATTAAAGTGTTTTTCTTTGCCTTATTCCCACCTTCATCCAGTTATCATTGCCTAGAGAGTGGGTGGCCTGAACACATGAAGTTTTTTGAAGACACGATAGCAACCCCAATGCTTATATCACGAATTCTAAACATGTTTGCCTGTTTACATTATAGAGGGTTGTTATTATTGGTTTTATGTGCTCTTCCCTCCTTTTTGAGGGGTTATAGGAAAGATGACAGGAAGAATTAGATCTTTGTCTCAATGGCTTTTGCAAAGCAATGACGTATTTTCCTGCCCATTAACATAGAGGGGCACTGACTGACATGCTGAATTTCTTGATGAAATTGGATTTATAAGTACATATTTAATATGTGATCCATTCTCCTTCATTGTTTCTGTGTATGTACATATTTGCTTTTGCTTTTGTCAGTGCCTCCTTTACCTTTTGACACCTTGAGTTTTTATTCAGCCTTAAAACCCAACTCATATCTTACCTCCCCCATCAAGCCTTTTCTTATCCTCTCAATTGGTTACCACATTTTATTCCTTGTGTCTCAAACTTTTTTTGTGTGAATATATTTCTGATGCATGCGGTATTGCTTTTTTATATATGTGTTACATTCTTTTATTAGACTTGAAACCCTGTCAGGGCAAGGACCACATCTTTTAAAACTCTTGTTTTTTTCCCCTTTATCTAGTGATATGCATGCAGATACACTCTTAATATATCACATATTATTTCTGTACCATTAGTCAATAGTTATTAAGTGCTTACTGTGCACTAGGCAATTGAAACTTGATTGTGTGTATTGAGGTGTCTTCCATTATTTATGAGATGAGCCAGCAGGTACTTAACTAATAGACCTGTCTTACCTAAGGTGTATGTGGGCTAAGAGCTTGTCCTTTTTAAAAACATTACATTTTTGCCTTTGTATAGAGAAGCATCATGGTAGAATGTAAAGAAAGGGTTGGCTTTTCAGTCTGGCAGACCTGGATTCAAGTCCCATATTTGGCACATATTAGTAGTATAACTATGCAAACCATTGACCTTTTCAGTGCTCCTAGAGAATTTTATAAGACTGAGTTATAGCCAAAATACAGTTAAAAAGGGGTGGTTGGGTGGCGCAGTGAATGGAGTACTGGCCCTGGAGTCAGGAGGACCTGAACTCAAATCCGGCCTCAGACACTTAACACAAAAACTAGCTGTGTGACCTTGAGCAAGTAACTTGACCCCAATTATCCTACCTTCCCCCTCCAAAAAGAAAAAAAAAAGATTCGGTGAAAAAAATCCATATGATGGTGTTTATTGAGAAATTTCTTTTGATAATTTTAATAGGCCTCTTATTTTATTGGACAAGTAGAAGTATAAATAATAAAGATGCATAGGAATCCAGAAATACTGATTTATGATTTGGTATTTAATTGTGAAATTTAATCTTTGTTTAAAAATGATTCTTCATGGGGTGGCTAGGTGGAGCAGTAAATCGCCGGCCCCGGGGTCAGGAGGACCCGAGTTCGGTTCCAGCCTCAGACACTTAACACAAAAAAACTATCTGTGTAACCTTGGGCAAGTTACTTAGCCCCAATTGCCCTCCAAAAGGCAAAAAAAAAAAAAAAAGATTCTTCAGGAATTTTTTTTTTCATTTTGAGTTTATTTTTCCTAACAACAAGCTGTGAAGAGCAGCATCTCAATTTTAGATGGATACCTTGGATTAAAGCTTTTCATTAGTCCCAATTTGAATATTAATATATAAGCCAAAACTGCTGTTATTGTTTTGCTCAGTTGAAATTTTTGTTCTCCTCTAATCCAGGGGGGTGGAGTTTACAAATTAGAAAATTGATAGCTTCAGTGATATTTAGAGACTGCCGATTGTTTTAATGAGGTATAATATAAGTGATTGGGAGTCTGAGACAACTGGATATAGTATGAGATTAAATAAGAGTAACTTAATTTTAATAGCTCTTGGTCAGTGTATGGAAAAATATTGCTTCGGGATCTTTTAATCTTAGGTGTCTGTTGACATTACTGGTGATTGTGTTATGTCATCACAAATTTAAATAATTACATATATGGTCTTAAAATATTTTAAAGTTCCTTTCTGAGCATGATTATGATCACTTACTGTAATTTATAGTGCTTCTGGTATTCTAACTTTGAAATTAATCATGCAGTATTTTTTGGTCTTCATTATGAATAAAATTTAATTGAAAGTATAGATTGATATTTTTTAAAGTTATATTTAGTAATATTTCAGGTTTCTTCAGTATAAATTGTAGAAGCTTGTAATTGCTCATGTAGAATAAGATTTATTTTTAAAATATACAAGTGAGAAAAATTTTAAGCATTTATTACTGCAGTCTTAATAGACTTTTCACGTCTTGAGAGTCATTGTTCTTTCTGACATAGTACTGTGTACTCTTTCATCTGCCTTAGTGCTGTGTACTATTGGGATAGTTCCATTTTTTTCATGTTTTTTGAGCCAGTGTATGGTAACAGTTTATGAGCAGTAACTTACATGGTCATAGGTACCCTCCTATTTAACCTAAAGAACCATAAATCCATCATTCTGATGTCTAAATCTTCTCTGTTAGCTTAAAAGAACCAGAAAGGGGGGGGGCATGAAAAATCAATACTTGGAAGCAGATCCTTGCTTTTAAGGTTTGGGGAATCTATAGTTAATAAAGAGAACAACTTCAAAATTTCTGTGATAATATTTCTGAAGCTTCTCATGTTTATTTGGAAAAATAAATTTTTCTTTCATCTGCCTTCAATTTATCTGCAATACGATAAAATTCTTAGTCATTCCAAGATTATTAAAATTGTTTAAATATATTTTAAGAATGTTGTTATCTTAAAGGCAAAATTGTTTACAAACTTAATTTTCAAACTCCATAGTTCCAAGAACAATGTAGTGCAGCCACGAGCACTTAAATGACATATTGAGGTTATTTTTAACACAATCTGAAGGTGTTTAATATCATTTAAATACCCTGTTTAACCTATCATAGTTCAATAGCAGATAACAAGTTGAGTGGTACAGTAGAAAATATATTCCTCTAGAGTTGTGATTAGAGGACCTGGATTCAAATCCTCCTTCTCATACTAACTATATTTGTCACCTTAAGCAATCTGACTTCCTTCAGCCTTGGTTTTCTAATCAAAATGAAGGGATTGCCAGAGACGGTCTCTGAAGTTCTTTCTACCTCTAGGTCTGTGATCCTATGCTTCTATGAACTTAAAAATTTTTGAGGTTTATAGCATAGTAACTAACATCAACTTTTATTTTGGGAAGTACCTTCTACATAATTTTCAAATATGATACATTTTGAGAAGCCCTAAGCCTTATTTAGTTATTAGTAAGCAAACTGGACATTTTTAACCTGAACTTAGTTACCATTTGGTAACTTACAGTTTTTAGGCCATTACAGGACAATATAAGCAGTCAAGTTAGTTATGCTGTACCAAGCCATTTAAAAATTTTATCTTTTTTTGTTTTTATAAGACATTTGTTTAAAATTATATCCTTCCTACCTCTGCTACCCAGTGAACCATCCCTTGTATCACACATTTAAAAATTAAGAAGGGAAGACAAGCAGTTCAAGAGAGCTAACCAGTACATGGTCAGTGTCTGATGGTAAATATATTCAATATACCATTTCCATGTCCCCCATCTCTTCAATGAAGGGAGGGACATGCATTTTCCCAACTCTTTTAGAGAACCAAGTTGGCCTGTTAACAATTATACAACCCTAGGTTTCATTTTGTTACTATTCTTTCTGTTCACAGTTTTAGCCCCAGGTATATTGTTTTCATGGCTCTATAGTATTTCCTTCACTCTGTACCAGTTCTTATAAGCTTTCTTATATGTCTCTGAATTCTTCATATTTCTTTTTTCCCCATTACCTTCATGTATTAAAATTGTTTGTTATTACCTTGTCATAGACCTTTTACTTAGTTTCTAGTTTTTTGTGACCGTAAAAGATGCTCCTATAAATTTTTTTTTGTGTATATATGATCTTTCTGTCTTTGATCTCCTTAGGGTATATGACTTTCACTAAAATTTCTGGGTGATATTGTGTAGATATTTTAGTCACTTTTTTGGAAGGGCAGTTGGGTTTAAGTGACTTGCCCAAGGTCACACGGCTAATTTTTGTGTTAAGTGTCTGAGACTGGATTTGAATTCAGGTCCTCCTGACTCCAGGACTGGTGTTCTATTCACTGCGCTACCTAGCCACCCCTATTTTAGTTACTTTTTAAAAATTAATTACAAATTGCCTCCCTGAGTGGTTGAGACAATTCTGATATTCTTATTTATCAACCAATTTCACCAGTAGTTCCTTAGAGTTCCTCATGACCTTGATTTTTCCATCTTTTGTAATAAACTCTATTATTCTTACATGAAACCTGAGTTGTTTAGTTTGTATTTCTTGTATTAGTAATAATCTAGAATAGTCACTGATATGATTGTTAATGTTTTAAGATTAATAATTTAAAAAATATTTTTGAGATTTTATATATATATATATGTATATAGGTCATATTCTTTGACTTACCTCCTGGATTGGTCTTCTTTATTTGTTTCAATTCCAAATATATCACAGATAGAAGATCCTTACCAGAAAAAATTAATGCAAAGATGTTTTCCAAGTCAGTTCTTTCCCTTCTTATCCTTCCTGCATTTATTTTATTGGTGCAAAAGCTTTTCAGTTTAATATGATTGAAGTTATTTATTTTATTTTTGTATCATCTGTTTCTCATTTAAAGTGCTTAGACTAGCCACAGTTGTAAAATAATTCATTCTCATCTTTTAAAAAAATAGTGTAATTTTTTTTTATTTGAAGTGTGTGTCCATTTGTATATGTATATGTATAAGGTTATGATCTCTGCCTGATTTCTACCATGTTTCCTAGTAAATCTTGTTAATTCTTCCTCAAGTAATATATATTCTCTGGTTTGTTGAGTATTAAGTTTGATTATTTTTATTATTTACTCCATTCTCCACATCTAATTTTCTGTGATTGCTATGTATTATTTGATTTGAAGTCTAAAAGTATAGCTCCTCCCCTACTTTTTTCATTATTTTTCTTGAGATTCAGTACTTTTGTTTCTCCAAATTAATTTTCTGATAATTTTGTCTAACTGTTTCAAGTATGTCAGTGATATTTTTGTATTGCACGAAATCTGTAAATTAATTTAGGTGGTATCTTCATTTTATTATACTAGAACAGGTATCATGAACAATGAACGTGCAAATATTTGTAATTTTTATTTCTTTAAAGAATACTTAATAATGGCATTTATCTAAGTCTTGACTCCACATATTTATGTGTATTTTCAAGTTATTTTGCATGGAGTTTCTTGTTATTTGCCCCAGATTTGGTTATTGTTGTATAGAAACACTGTTGATTTTTGTGGATTTATATTGTGAGCTTCTACATTTCTTGAAGGCATTAATTTTCTCATTAGTTTCTTTACTGGTTCTCTGCCATCTCCAAGCCATTTTAAATGTGTGTTTGGTCATGTCCAGTTTCAAATTGTCTCAGAAGTTTACTTTAATTCTGTCTTGTTAGTAGTTAAAACTCTGTGCTTATACAACGGTAATTTAAGAAAGGTTAAGTTGAATTAGGAAGGAGCAGTAAGTGTTGATACCACTCTTATATGTGGTTTTTAGGTCTTCTCTGATGCCTGTATGTTTGAGCTCTTTGGTCTTTCTGGCCTTTATGAAAAAACTTTTTTTTTGTTAAGAAAGTCAAATTCTGAGTCAATGGGTGGCACATTTAATAGTTTATAGATCTTCCCACAACTGATCATTAATAACAGAACCCAAAAGCAATTAAGAGATACTAATAACACATTATATCTATATACCACTTTACTTTTTATGAAATACTTTTTTTTGTCATCAGTCAACCTGTGAGGAAAACAGTGGGGTGTGCTGATGGTTTGGGGTCAGAGTACCCAGGTTCAAATACTGGCTCTACAAAGAAGAAACCTCTTCCTTTCTCTCCATCTCACATCACTCAAATGTCTTTCCTTCCTTTAACCCTGTCTTACCTGAAACGGTGGGCTTTTTGCCAATGAAAACCCCTTAATGTGCACCTTTATTCCTCTTCTATTCTTTCTCCTCTGGCATTCCCACTTCAGTTTCCTCATTTCTACTAGCTTGCTACCCTGCCGCCTACAAAAATACTCATGTCTCCTCAAAGCCCTTGAAAAACGTTCACTTGATCCAATCATTCTTGCTACCTGTTATCCTGCTTCTTTGCTGCTTAAACTCCTTGAGAATGCCACCTAAAATCTGTACCTCCACTCATTTTAATCTCATTCAGTCCTTTGCATTTTGTCTCATTCAGCTGAAACTACTCTATGCAGTTGCCAGTGATTAATTGCCAAGTCTATTGGCCCTTTCTCATCCCTTATCCTCCTTGATCTCTCTTCAGCCTCTAACATTGTCAACCATCCTTTTTTTTTTTTTAAAGCAATCAGGGTTAAGTAACTTTCTCAAGGTTACAGGGCCAGGTGTTTCTGGGTGGGTGCTAAGTGTCTGAGCCCGGATTCGATCTCCAGGTCATCCCGACACTGGAGCCGGTGCTCTTACTCACTGTCCACTCTTACTCACACCTGGCTGCCCTATCAACCACCCTTCTTATTAGGTTTTCATGATACACTTCTCCTTGCTATCATCTGATTTTATTCTTACCTAATGACTCCAAAATCTTTTTTGCTGTTCTTGACTTCTGGTGACTCC